>NW_028239548.1:0-69690 GCF_047967505.1 Dipteris shenzhenensis | reverse complement strand
TGTTTGCAATAAGTACCCGAACAAATAACACGAATTCCCATTTCTCTAGTGAGTATTCTAGTAATCGAAGCTGCGTGGGTGGCATCACCAGATACTACTGCTTTTTTTCCAGTCGGATTCTGACAATCGATGGATCTTGGAAACCAAGCCGCCTGAGAAACAAATTTGGTTTGATTTTCAATATACGACTCATAATTGACTCTCTCTTTCGGCAAGGCGGAAGCCCACGCATTTATATACTTCTCCATCTGTCCAATGAATTCGGCTGTATCTGAGATTCCCATCGGAGTGGTTGATATGTAAGGCATCCCAAATTCCTTCTCCGGAAAGATTGCTGTCATTAGACCCACTTCGCGATGAGGAACTATATTAAACCGAGCTTTTGGTAAATCCTCCAAATCCCTCAAAGATCCTCCTTCTGGAATTATTTGGTTGACTAAGATTCCTAAATCTTGCAGTAGACGTCTCAATTCGCGACAATCATGTTGGTTATGAAAACCCAGAGTGGATATTCCAATAATATTTGCTGAGGGCGCGTCTGTCAGAGACCGATCCAATGTACCCCGTCTACGAGCTTTATCCAAATAATAGCGAATTATTTGCTCTGAAGTCCTATCTGCTGCTTGAAGCTCATTGACTCTATAGTAATTGACATCTGCGGGAATTACATCAGACGTAGAATAGATAGAAGCTCGATCCACGAAATTCTGCGAATCTTCTTGTGAGATACTAGAGGTACATGTAGGCGTCAAGACAATTGGATCGGGACATTATTCCTCATCTTTTCGATTTATATTATTAATAACCCTTTCCTGAGATCCACGTGCTGATACGTGACGGTCCACTATACTAGCAGTTACTGGGGTGAAATCCCTCTCCCTCTCCGACGTAGATCACATTACATTGAAATGGTCATCTCCCAGAGGAGCATGCATTATGGCATGTACATTCTTAAAGGAACTGGCTACTCGTAGAGTACCGATATGAGCGGGTCCGGCATACATCCAATAGGCTAATTTCATGAATTATTCTTAATATTGTTTTTCGCCCCGGGATCTATTGCTATATCCGGCTCACCGTCGTAACATGAACTGGACGATCCATCAATAGGTGGGAGGAGGGACTCGGAGTAGTCCGTCCCAATTTAGAACGTTCCTGACTCTCCCACAAAAGAAGGAAAAAAAAAAGATCACAGAAAAGGAGATGGGGTGTATCTACTTATGCATCAAGATCTGGGACGGAAGGATTCGAACCTCCGAATGACGGGACCAAAACCCGCTGCCTTACCACTTGGCCACGCCCCATACATATTTGATATAATGAATATCCCATACTTCGACTCTCATGTCAACCCCCCTTCCTGAATGGGTTGTGCAGATACGACTCCGGCAGGAATTGAAAGATGGTAACTAGGAATCAAAAGATAATAAATTCCCGTGAAACTTGGTGTGAAGGGATTTGTTTCACCAACCATTCAATCATTGATTCCGTCGAAATGCTGTAGATATTTATGACGCCGCAAATATCTACCCCCCTCTATTCGGATGGAAGTATCCGTAACAGTATGTACTCAATGGGTCGACTGATTGGTAATTGTCCCCGCACCGTACCGGGGTGAAAATTTCCGCCATTGGAGGATGAAAATGATAGTTCCGTTTAACACTGATACGGGGAATCCCTTACACCTGAGTGACGCTTCTCTTGCTAGGTTACCTGAAGCTTATGCTATTTCTGATCCGATTGTGGATGTAATGCCAGTTATACCAGCGTTTTTCCTACTTCTAGCTTTCGTATGGCAGGCTTCGGTGAGTTTCCGGTAGTAAACCACTCGGGATTGGGGATCCGGCCCCCCCCCAGCGGAATGATAAACCCCAAAGTAGGTGGGGGGTTGAAAACTGATATATTATGGGATTCAGATTCGAGATCCATTCCAACCAGATTGCTGCTTCGGAATAGAATCCCCAATTCCTATCGTGAGGCGGGGTCACTCACTCCCTTCCTTCCCCACCTTCACTTTGACTAATGGAATCGAGTCGCCCACCTTCTGTATTATGGTTAGTTTTAACTATTGGTAAGATTGATAATGTTCATAAAACGAAAAAAAATTAGGAAAACGGAGAGAGATTAGTGAGATGTCATTGAAGGAGTGGGATCTCGCTCTTATTCCCCCATACCTTTGCACCCCCGCCACCAGCTGACTCGCCGGGAGGGGAAACTGACCCCTCCCGGCTATACTAATAAATATCGCAGTTGGGATTGGGGGAAGTCCATCCCTCCTTCTTACACTGCGATGAATCCAATTGAGCATTTCGTAGTACCTAATGCGCCAATTTACTTGCAACGACTCGGACTCAAATCGATTCATTCAAAAGAAAAAGGATATCCCGGAGGAGAAGACGTTCGAGTCGGATATATGTTATTCACCTCAGCAGATTCCTGATTCTTCCTATTCCTTCTTTGAATCGAAGAAGAAACGTATGGTATAAATATGAAAAATGTGTTCCGTTCCGTTTCACTTCTAGTTACGATCAGGGGGACTAGGTCATGCTTACTCTTAAGCTATTCGTTTATACAGTAGTTATCTCTTCTGTTTCTCTCTTCGTTTTTGGATTCCCATCAAACGACCCTGGGCGTAACCCCGGGCGCAAAGAATAAATGAAGTCCGATATGCAATTCGTCGGAATTGCCTTGTCCAACGGATCAGTTAATTATTGGGGGAGAGAGAGGGATTCGAACCCTCGGTACAAATGTATTGTACAACGGATTAGCAATCCGACGCTTTAGACCTCTCGGCCATCTCTCCATGCGGTGGAATCCTTTGGACTTTACCACGAGGCTGGGACGGAAGTCCATACTTCAATGGAAGTATAGGAGACGGCGTGTCTGAGAAATCTGTTACAAGGCGAAGTTCAATCCCGAATAGGAAGCATCATTTTCTCCTTCCCCCCCCCCCCCCCCCGATTCTCCTCCGAGAATCAGATTCTTGAATGAATCACTTTCATTCAGCCGGGATTGGAATCTCCCAGCCTAGCCGCGATCAGCCAGGCTGCCTATCTATGCGGTGACGAACCAGTTACCGATACAATGCGAGACCCAATCTTACGGCTAAGATACTTGTTAGAGAGGCACTAATAAGGGCCAGAATCATCTGCCCATCCGGGATTGATGTCATTACTTATCTCCCGATTCTTTATACATTTCGAGAAACGAGGAATGAAATGCGAGATTTCCTCGTTTACGTGAATCACCATCTCTCATTTAATTGTACCAATTTCAATTTGTCATGGCCACACAAAAACATCTCCTGTATTTCAGATACACCATTCCGGGAGTGTCTATTGAAGTAGTGGGAGGAGGCGGGGGATAATTGCGAAAGGAAAAGGGGACCGCTTTGATTTAGATATTTCTGAAGATGAGGAGGTAGGTGGTGAATCTAGAACTAATTGCACAACTTGCTGTTCTGGCATTAGTAGTTGCATCAGGACCACTAGTAATTGCTCTATCAGCAGCCCGTAAGGGAAATTTGTAATTCTGTCGTACCATCTCCGGAAGCAAGAAAATTTCTCATTAAACACTGAATTCCGGAGATGGATATTTGAAACGGGGGGGGGGGGGGGAGCTCCTTTTTACTAACACTTTTGGCTACAACCCATCCTTAGACAGGAAAGACTTATATATGATACAATCCAATCGTGGCGGGTATGGTTTAGTGGTAAAAGTGTGATTCGCTTCATTTTCGAACCAGGTAGCTGAGGGATCTTTCAAATTGATTTCTCACTCGATCGAAAAGCTTTATTTCTAAGGGAAGTCCACATACTTTCCTACAATGAGTGTCGGTGTAGAAAGCGTTATTCCTGTCATTCCTATATATTCCTACGTTTGCGAAGTCGAACCAGTTGCATATCGGAATAATGAAGCGGAATTTTTCCAGGATCCAGAGGTCCCGGAACAACTAGTGTAGAATCTATGGATAGCAACCCGAAATATTTGTCTCATCGTCACTGAATCTCTGATCCAGTAATGAATCCGAGCCAAATAGTTATGAAAAGATCGATCCTTATTTACCAGGATTATCAAGCATTTCGTGGACAATTCTATAACTCGGTGAAAGAAAAAATATTCTCCTAAGGATTGTCATCTATAGAAATAAGAAACGAAGTAACCGGAAGAGACATCGGCTGACCTTCGATTCGACAAAGTATTTTCACGAGTCGTGGGAGTAATATGCTTTTCCACAGGGATCATCTAGGAAGTGTGTTCCCGTCTCGTCGGATACGGAAGAAACTGACATAGATGCTATGGATCCTTCTCACCAGCAATGTAACCCTGGTCGAGAAGGAGGAGATATCCGCAATGAGTCTTCGGAATGAGATTCCAATGCTTTCCATTTCTCTGTTTACGCAGCGAAGAGTGAAAAAGAATCTCTCTATGCTTGTATCTGGGGATATTCATCTCCCTCAAGCTCCTCCTTCTACTATCCATTCCATAGAGGAGCCGAATGAAGGGAGACCTTCACGTTCGGTTCTGAATTAGAGATGCCATAATGAACTCATTCAGTAGCATCGACTATAACCCCTAGCCTTCCAAGCTACTGATGCGGGTTCGATTCCCGCTACCCGCTCACCAATTGAACCGGTTTAAGTTACCCTTCTCCATCTCCCGATTCCCGCTAATCTAGGCTTGGGTTCTGGCTCCCGCTACGCAGCCATACCTTGAACAAACCGAAGTTATTGTTTTTGTTTGTCCATAGCATAGTTCCTGCCCCCCCCCTCGGGGGGGGGGGGCGTCCATCGTCTAATGGATAGGACAGAGGTCTTCTAAACCTCCAATATAGGTTCGAATCCTATTGGACGTAATTCCGTGTATACGACTGATGGGTGTTTGCAAATTGCAAATGGCTTCTGATCCTTTTTCTTTCCTCCCACCCCCTACTCAAGACATATTTTGCGTGTTCTGAAAGTTATTTTTTACTTCTCGCGAAGCAAGAAAAGTTCCGTATATTCTTTAATAGCTTCCTTTGAAAGCATCTCTGCTTGTTCCGTAAACATCTTGGTAGAACGAATAATTTCGACGGATCCGGGTTTATTGGTTGTTATATACTCACGTAACTGAACCAGGAATCTCTTCACCTTCTCGACGTCCAATATATCCAAATATCCATTAACTCCGGTATGAATAGTAGCTACTTGTTCTTCTACCGATAGTGGGGATGATTGAGATTGTTTAAGTAACTCACGTAGCCGCTGACCCCTTGCTAGCTGATTTTGAGTAGCTTTATCGAGATCAGAAGCAAATTAGGCAAAAGCTTCTAATTCAGCAAATTGAGCTAATTCCAATTTTGATTTACCAGCTACTTGTTTCATGGCTTTGATCTAAGCGGCGGATCCTACTCTAGATACGGAAATCCCCACATTGATTGCCGGTCGAATTCCAGCATTGAATAGATCCGCTGATAGAAATATCTGTCCATCAGTGATAGAAATGACATTAGTCGGGATGTAGGCTGAGACATCTCCGGCCTGGGTCTCGACGATGGGCAAAGCGGTCATGCTACCTTCACCTAATTGGGTACTTGATTTAGCCGCTCTTTCCAAGAGACGCGAATGTAGATAAAAAACATCTCCTGGATATGCTTCTCGTCCGGGTGGTCTTCTCAGTAGGAGAGACATCTGTCGATGAGCCTGAGCTTGTTTAGAAAGATCATCATAGATAATCAGGGTATGTTGTTTACGATACATGAAGTATTCAGCCGGAGCTGCTCCTGTATAGGGGGCGAGATATTGCAGAGTAGCCGGAGAGTTTGCAGTCTCCGATACCACAATTGTATATTCCATGGCGCCACGATCCTGAGAAGTATTCACTACCTGAGCTACGGAGGAGGCTTTTTGACCAATCGCTACATAAACACATATAACATTTTGACCTTTCTGATTCAAAATTGTATCTGTAGCTACTGCTGTTTTACCCGTCTGTCTGTCTCCAATTATTAACTCTCGCTGGCCGCGTCCTATGGGGATCATAGAGTCAATAGCAATAAGACCCGTTTGTGAGGGTTCATATACGGAACGCCTTGAAATAATCCCCGGAGCAGGGGATTCAATCGGTCTAGATTCAGAAGCTGGAATTTGGCCTCTGCCATCAATGGGTTAAGCTAAAGCATTTGCGACACGACCTGAGAAGGAATCACTAACTGGTACTTGGGCAATCCTTCCCGTTGCTTTTACAGAACCTCCTTCCTGTATGGCCAAACCATCACCCATCGATACAGCCCCGACATTATCAGATTCCGGATTCAGAGCAATTCCTACTGTACCGTCTTCAGATTCTGCCAATTCACCAGCCATTACTTCGTTAAGACCATGAATGCGAGCGATCCCATCTCCGACTTGGAGTACGGTGCCGGTATTGACAACCTCTACTTCTGGAACATATCCCTCAATTTGTTTGCGAATAATACTGCTAATTTCGCCGGGTCGAATATTTATTACCATTAGCATCTATTTACTATCTTCTTGAGAAATGGGACCTACGGAAGCTAATACGGAAGCTAATCAGCTGCGTTTTCCATGGCCCGGAATAGGCCAATGTGATAATCAATCATGCGCAAATGCAATTCGCCATCTAAACGACTATTCGGACTCTCCGGAGCTCTTTCTGAGGCAAGGCGAGAGACTTGCTGGCGAACCTGTTCAATTGCCCGTTGTTTTTCAAAACGAATAGTATAATTTTTACTATCCTCCAATCTTTTTGGATCTTCATCAGCCGCATCAACGAGATCCCGCTTCTCCCCCTCCATTTGCGTGAGTCCATTCACGCGGATCTCATCCGCTTTCACTTTTGCTTGTTGCAAACGAGTCCGAGCCTGCTTGAGTTTTTCGGTAGCCTCTTTATAACGTTCCTCCGCGTCACGAATAGTACTCAAGATTGTTCCCTTACAATTCTCCAGTAGATTGGTCAATGAAAGTAGATTATATATCTCCGGTTCCCAGAGATCTGTGGTCCCTTCCCAAACCGAACATGGATCTTTCGATTCATTCGGCTTTCCCGCCCGTACCTCTCGATAGGATAAGAAAATCCAATATCTTCACGGACCTGCCATCCCTATGAATGTAGTCCACAGGTGGAAATCAAATTGCTGAAACTTGAAAATCATCGAGGGCTCTTCTGGACGATACTCCTCCTACCAGCGAAGTCGTTTCCTCTGAATAATATTCATTCCAGATGGGTTGTCTATTCAGCAGATTGAACAAAATTTGGTTCCTACCGGTAGATTTTACCTCCCCCCGCGAGAAATGAGAGAGGTGGGGCTATTCCCGATATGAGTGTTGTATATCGAAGAAATCTCCGACCATGCTTTGGAATCTTTGCACAGCAGGGGGAAGAGGACCCGAATTCTTGCTTAGACTTCAAGCGATTCAGCTTTAGCCGTATTGATGATATTCCCCTATCAGTCGGTGAAAGCAATAAAGTTTCTACCGATTTCACGAAATGCTCTGGTTCTTACATGATGTCACTCATTTGCAAGTAATTCGTCGGGATTTTGCATCTACTCCTGTTCCAAATGCAACCGGAGGAATCCAGTTATCTCATTCAGATATGCGACTCGCACACACTCCCTTTCCAAAATAAAATAGTACACCCGAAACTAGAATCAGATTAATCGGATTTGTCTCCAAGATATTGGTATTCGAACCAAAACCCGCGGCAGGAGTCCAATGACTCGTAGAGACGGCGATGTCACTTATACTTCTCATGCTCCCTCCCCCTCCCAAGGGATTATCTAAATCCTACATAATTCCTTCAATCTGACCTGGAATAGAATCATGGATTCGGAGGGAATACCTACACACTAGATAAAAAATAGAACTGACGTGGGAATGGAACGGAGCAATCAACTGGTTCATTCCATACTGATGTGGGGGGGGGGATTCACAAAATAACTTGGAGAGTCGCGAGAAGGAATCGATAAAATAGATTGATCGAGGATTTTCTGTCAGACCCCCCCCCCTGAATAAGATAATCTCCCAATCAGATAATCGATTTGGAAAGGGTCCGATTGGGGAGGGGGTACAGGGCTCCCCAAGTACCCCTCACTGTGGGTGGATCGAACGAAAGGATTTGCAGATAACGGTGCTAGGGCTACAACTGGTCCATAGATTGTTAAAGCTTCCGTGAAGGCTAAACTTGACAATGAAGTGCCTCGAATTTTACCCTCTGCCTCTGGTTGTCTCGCAATACCTTCTACTGCTTGACCCGCGGCAGTGCCTTGACCAACACCGGGACCAATAGAAGCGAGGCCTACAGCTAATCCGGCAGCAATAACAGAAGCAGCAGGAATCAAGGGGTTCGTATTAATCTCCTCTTTTTTATTTAATTCAACCAATTCCGACTTAGCAAAGATCAATGCCTACTGGAATAATTCTGTGAAAATTCACTCAGAGCCGCTGATGGGTTGAAATGTTCCTTCCGATTCACTTGTTTCTATTCGAAGCATTGAAATAGCAATACCGGTGGGCGAGAAATAAAGCCATTCCCCCGACGAGAATCCACCAATCTCACTCGTTACCCGTAATGCAGCAATTGGATGAAAATATAGTACTTCATGATGAGGAATTCCAGCCACGGCCCGGATGAGATTCAACTCCTTGTTGTAACACGATAGGAGATACTAGTAAGTATCGGTATCATTGGTTCCCGAGGTGACAAAGATTCCCACGAATTGCGGAACATCTTGTGATTCGTCCCCCCCTGCAGACTGGAGGGAATGCTCGAGTCGAATGGTGGGAATCACTATTGTCATTTCCATCCCCATCCCTTTGAATGGAAATGGGAGTAGTAGGATTTCCCCCCCCCCCTCTAATAGGAGGGGGGTATCATATTATTATACCACAGAAACAGTTTTTGCTACTCCAAGAGGTGGCCCGAGTACCTGTCGAATACCACGATCCTAATCCGATGATTCGTCGGAATCGAAACTCGGTTAATGATGACCCTCCATGGATTCCCCTATATAAGCTGCAGCTGGAGTCGCAAGAATCAAAGCTTGAATGGCACTTGTGAATGATCCTGGAAGCATCATAGGTACGGGAACAATTAGGGGTACTAGAGAGACGAGGACAGCTACTACCAACTCATCAGCTAATATATTTCCGAAGAGTCGGAAACTAGGTGGTGAAGGTTTAGTGAAATCTTCTGGAATATTAATAGGTAGCAGTACTGGAGTGGGTTGGATGTATTTACCGAAGTAACTAAGACCTCTCTTGTTTAGACCCGCGTGGAAATATGCCACTGATGTAGGCAAAGCTAATGCAACAGTTGTATTGATATCATTCGTAGGTGCAGCCAACTCTCCATGAGGTGATTGGATAACTCGCCGAGGAAACAGAGCACCTGACCGGTTAGAAACAGAAATGGATGGAAACATAGTTCCAATGAATGCAACCCAGGGACGATACCCTTCTTCCCCCATCTGAGTTCTAGTCGGATCCCTAATAGATTCAAGAATATATTCAATGAAATTTTGACTGCCAGTCGGGATGGTTTGCAAATCCCGAGTAGCTGCGGTAGATAAACCCAATGATATAGCAATTACTACCCGGGAAGTTACAAGAACTTGTGCATGAACTTGGAAATTTCCTACTTGCCAATAGAGATGTTGACCCACTTCCACGCCCGATACTTGATATAGATTATCAATCCCATGAATGGACAATTGTTCGGAATTCGTATTACCTCCTTATCAGGAATCAACGTGGGGAAGAATGATTTGCACAGAACAATCAAGTGGATTCCTAATCACTACATAATCCCAGGGTTGTCCCCATAATAGAGTCACAGCATATTGCTGTCTCTGGGGTAAGTCTCTGTTTCATTCTACCACGAATAGTTGGGATAGTTACTGATTTCACTATCTATTAAGTTCAATATCTTTGAGTTCGAACGACCCTCAGAAATAGCCAGTGTTGATTTATCCAGTACCCGTCGAATGGAGGACCGCGCATCATCATTACTTGGAATCGGAATATCTGTGAGATCTGGATCGCAATCTGTATCGACGACACAGATTGTAGGAATACCTGAAGTGATACGTTCTCTAATAGCAGTGGATTATTCGTGTTGATCAGTAATTATCGCAATATCGGGTAAATTTGACATATATTGAATTCCACCTAGATACTTCTTCAATCGAAGTAATTGTTTTTTCGGAATCGATGCCTCTTTTTTCGGGAGTCGATCGAACCCCCCCGTATCTTCTTCATTCTGCAAATATTGAAATCTCTGAAGACGTGTTTCTGTAGTGGACCAATTCGTTAACATGCCACCGAGCCACTTTTCATTCACGTAGTGACATCGAGATTTCGTCGCAGCCGATGCAATTAGATCAGCTACTTGGTATTTTGTACCTACTATTGAGAATTCTTTTCCCTCCGTCGCTGCATTGGATACCGAATCACAGGCTTCGGATAGGAGACGAGCAGTCTGAGTTAGATCGGGAATGTGAACACCTTTCCGTTCCGTAAATATATAAGGTGACATCTTGGGATTCCACTTTTGGGTTTGATGACCGAAATGGACCCCCGCCTCCATCATCCCTTCTGGATCGATATTCCAATTTTTCTGTTGCATTTTACCCCCCCAAAAAAGAACTACGAAAAGCCGCAGATTGATTTGATTTTTATGGAAGTTACGTAATTATTACGATTCACTGGTCGGGATTATTGAGTGAGACATACCCGAGATGCTACGTCGCAAAATGATTCTGAATCTCATTCACCAATATTGACTCCGGGGAGGGGTTGTCTCAATCCTTCGTGAATCATTAATCTATGGTGGGAACTCGGCTCCCTCCCGTAATAAGTATGAGGGGGAATATCCCTTGCCTCTCGACTGAAGATGTTAAAATCACTAATAGCTAAATAAAATTCCGTATTTCTCTCTACATCTAGTTGACGAATAACCTCCTGACTGCCGGTCCCAATGGGAACGAGATCACCAAGGATGACATTTTCTTTCAGTCCCTTCAACCAATCGATTCGACCCCGAATAGCGGCTCTAGCCAGTACCCGAGTAGTTTCTTGAAAACTCGCCTCTGATATAAAACTAGTAGTGTTAAGAGATGCTTTTGTCATTCCCAATACAACAGGTTCGTAGAAATTCGATTCTTTTAAGACGCGATTCATTCGTTACGCTTATGATGATTCAATAAGCTCTCCGGGTAAGAAAACATTAGTTATTCCATCTTCCAACGTTACTACTTTCGATGTCAGTTGTCAAATGATGATTTCTATATGCCTATCGGATATTTACACCCCCTGGGATCCATGAACCTTTTGAATTTGATCAATCGGAACCAGTTGACAATCTTCCATACCTATTCCGGCACTCGTGAAATGACTCCAAGGATTACCAACTAATCTTGTAATAGTTCTCCTCCATCTATCAGAAATATCTTCGATTCTTGCTAAGGTAAAAGCGGTGGAACGAGATTCCAACAACTGCTCAACCTTTGGAAAACCCTGAATAATATCCCCAGACCTCGATCTATCGTGTAGTAATGTTATTAATGTATCCCCCTTCCCAATGATATCTCCGTAATTCTTATGAATAGTCGCCCCCTCAGTTGCTAGGAGAGGCTTGGCTGTTCTGATTGGTGAGTATTCTCGGTGAATAGCTATGATTTGGCCGGATTGGAGGCAGATATCACCCCCGTAAATGCATGCGTTTTCACTGACCAGAAGTCCGAGATTAATAGGCAGAATTCTTGCTCCGGGGAAATATGATGGGGGGAAGATCAATCTGGGGAAGCATCCTCCCACCAATAAATCTGGGGAGTATTCAAATATCGATTCATTTTCATCTATTGAATACCAATACCTACGTCCCGATGCATCTGTTGACTCATCGACAAAGGGATCCTCGGCAAAAGAGACTTTGTTGCTTGATACGGAGTAGGAAAACAACAAAGAGTAGGGGCTATTTTGTGAATCACCTAAAAGGCCCAACTTTTTGTTTCCCCTTCCACCAGTAGTAGGATAAAATTCTCCAAAATCTGTCAATACTCCTTTTGGTCCTGCGGTACCTCTCCAAATAGATCCAGCATCAGAATCCGAGTGGGGATCTTTTGAATCTATGTTGTTACGAAAGACAGTCATACCCCCCGATCCAGAATTATCGGAATATGCACCCCCCCTTCCATATACCCCTCCGTCTGGGTCGGGGGGCAGGGGGTTACGAAAAAGATTGGATGGTGATAGGATTAAGAAGGATGCACCTTGTTGGGGTACTACATGAATAGTACCTCGATATCCGACAAATTCTTTATTTTTATTCTCATCGCGTGAATTCAAATTGATGGGGGATAGCTTCCCACCGAGCGCCAGTTGTGGAGGAGCTTCCCCAGCTCTTGTCTCAGGGGACAAAAACGGATTGGAAAGTCCCATTGGGTTAACCTGGAGGAAGGTGCTAAGACTGTCACTTATCTTAATATTGGTGAGAGACAGATACGACCCTTCCGGGGGAGGGGGGGATTCTTGCCAATCAGCCACTAAACAAGTTTGAACCAATTGGATATCTGTGTTGTCACTTATTTCTACTACTTCGCCGTCTCTGTAAAAGATATAGGTAAAGACTTGAATTCCCAAGTCTTTCTCTGTCTTTGGTATTTCAGGCATTCGTATTGGAGAATCACCAGGTACATTGTATTCTACAACTGTTCTTATTGAGACAGAGGGCTTCCTTCTTCTAGCCGATGCAACTGGTTGGGGATAAACCCAATTATCAGATTTGAATTCACCGAGAATCAGATGCCCTGGTGGAATCAAAGTATCAGCCTGTTTAGATATATTAGTTTTCTTTTTCGGATAATAGATATATCCGGGTAAGATTCTTATTTTGATACTATTGGGTATCTTTTCTATGCGAACCAACCCACCCATCTGACTAATAATATTAGAAGTTATTTGTGTGCCCTCCTCGACAACACTGTTGTTCTTCACCAAAATGGATGAGGAAGGCTCGCAAATAGTATACACTTCTTCAGGGATCAAGGAAGAGTTACCTCCTTTGGTGACTTTATACCGCGATCTAGAACTTGCTGTTTCACTGCCAGAAACCAATTCTCCTTCATCAATGGGTTCTACTTCTGCAGTACCATATCTTACAACTCCCGAAACGTTGGTTCGATACTTCGAGTCTTCGCAAATAGCAATAATTTCATTCCGATCCAAAATCACGTTATTGAGTATACGGAACTCGGAATTTGCGTAAGATAATTTCCTGTACCGACCCTCCTGTTCCGGTGATAGAGGAACCACCTCTGTTCCCCCACCTCGACCCATGGAAGGAGTTGAAACAAATCTCGACGAATTCAATTCACTTTTGATAGATTCAAAATCGACATTGATTCCGGACTCCCATATCCATTCCTGATAACATCCAGAGTTAATGACACTAATATTCTCCCAATTTACCTCCCGAAGCTCGCGTTTACTCTCGTTGGAATGGGATCTGGTATCAATTCTATCTTGATCTTCATAAAAGGAATTCCCATTGGAATCACTAGAGGTTCCTGAAAGGACCCGTACATGACCGCTATTGCGCACGACATGAATATTACTATGTATATCTTCGGGCGAGTGATACACGACCCCATTCCAATAGGTTTCCCCCTCTAAATTTGGATAGATCTTTCTCTTAATCCGTTCCTTGAGAGGAAACTCCTTGGCTCAGACTTCCGCAGTGATTCGTTTCGATTCAACATATTGATTATTTTGAATCACAAGTAGACTTTGTGCTGGAATCACAGGATTGTGTGTATCATTTTAACTTCTAATAGAGATAGGTAATTCATTTTGACACATCCAAGCGGGCTGTCCGTGTCGCGTACGTGTGGGATATAATGACTTCTCATCGGAATTGATGATTCCATTGAACGGGATTCATACATGTTCTGCGATATCACCCGTAAATACTCCACCAGTATGAGAAGTTCTTGATGTTAATTGGGTTCCTGGTTCTCCGATTGGTTAGCCCGCAATAATACCTACAGCTTCTCCCAATTCCACCAAGTCGTGGTGGGCGAGACCCCAGCCGTAACACAATTGACAAATCCAGAAAATGCTTTTACGTGTCGGGGGAGATCTTACATGTATCGGTTCAGTCGCTACTACTGAGTTACTGGCGGGTTCATTATCAATATCCTGATTACGCATAGCAATACGTCTCATATCTAGATATACATTGCCTGCTAACACACGTCCAACTAGTCTCTGTTGTGGTATCGTTCGTGTGGATCCCTCTTCCCCCCCAATAAGATTCACAGCAATGCCCCTGATAGTCCCACGATCTCTTTCACGCACAACAATATGTTGAACTACTTCGACAAGCCTACGTGTGAGATATCCAGCATCTGATGTTCGTACCGCAGTATCCACCACTCCTTTGCGAGCACCATAACGGGAAATGATATATTCTGTCAGAGATAAACCCTCGCGCAGATTGCTACGGATAGGTAGATCAATTACCTGTCCTCGTGGATCCGACATCAATCCTCTCATACCGAGCAATTGGTGGACTTGGGATATACTTCCTCAGGCTCCTGAAAAAGACATCATATGGACTGGATTCAGAGGATCAGTCATCCTGAAATTTGGATTCATCTCTCTCTTCGGACACTCACTTGTCGCATACCACGTCTCGATCAAGTGACGTAATTTCTCTACAGCATGTAGACCCCCGCA
Organism: Dipteris shenzhenensis; assembly: GCF_047967505.1. Lineage (NCBI taxonomy): Eukaryota > Viridiplantae > Streptophyta > Polypodiopsida > Gleicheniales > Dipteridaceae > Dipteris > Dipteris shenzhenensis. The sequence continues at coordinate 54,952 of NW_028239548.1, read as the reverse complement.
ACGATGAGACTGCTCCGAGGCGGAACCCTGTTTCTCTGCATCTTCTACAAGCCATCCTTTAATAGGTACTGCGTAAGGATCATCGATGCCTGATGAAATAGATGCTTTTGTAGCTTGTTCGAAACCCAAACTCTTTATTTGATCCAGGATATTCGTCGTATGCGTAATCCCGAAATGAAGTGTCAACCTACTGATGAGTTGTCTCATCGCGGTTTTGTCCATCATCTTATTGTAGTAAAGCGACTCAGCTTGATCGACCGTTGTAGGAACCTCAACCTTTTTTATCTTATGACCATCATTGACCGGCAAATCCAAACTATTGATCATATCTGTCAGATGCGTCAAAAACTCCCTCATTCTTCATTATTCCAGTTCATAAAACGAGTTGATTTCGGGATTTTCTTCTGTATTTCTATAGCTGGTATCGATTGAGTCTGATGCTGAGAAGTACCCTGTATTGCCTCTTTCACTTGTTGATTAGACGAAATACGACCAGCATTTGTGAGGATATATATGCCAAGTATGTTACCCTTTTCATCCCTCCTAATCTGATAATTGTCGTAAAACTGGAAAGAAGTTCCCGAGGATTCGTATTGAAATTCAATGGGCAATTCGCGATTTCTAGAGCTAATCATACGTAGATCCGTCTTCCATCGGAGCCATAAAAGACTATACAAATCGATTCGCCTCAATTACTTGGCCCTGAGTACATCATCATAACTAGTGAAATAAGGTATCTTGGAGGACGAACTGGGTTCCCCGTCCGTGGCAAGAGAATGTCTGTTTCCATAAATCCCTTGTTTATTCTCAGTCATCGGCACATAAAGCCCGAGAAGCATGTCCTGACTTGGTACAGATACGGGATCCCCCGTAGCAGGAGATAATAAATTTGTATGTGAAAACGTTGGAGAACGAGCCTCAGTCTGAGCTTCTAGAGATGAAGGTACATGTACGGCCATTTGATCTCCGTCAGAATCTGCGTTGAACCCCCCGCGAACCAATGGATGCAGACGAATAGCACGCCCTTCTATTAAAATAGGTTGAAACGCTTGTATACCCAATCTATGCAATGTAGGTGCTCGATTCAACGATACAGGATGACCTTACGTAACTTCCTGGAGAACTTTCCGTATAATTGATTCTTTCTTCCGAATCATATTCTTAGCAGCTCGCAGGTTACGAGCGACGCGTCGTCCAATTGAATTACGAATTACGAAGGCTTGGGAAGGCTCTATCGACGGTTCTCGGGGTGATCCACATTGATGTAACGAGGGAGACGGACCTACCACGGTAACGAAACGACCCAGATAATCAACCCGCTTTCCAAGCGAATTCTCGCGGAGTCATCCTTCCTTCCCCTCAATAACCTCAGAGAAAGATTTGTAAGGCCTGTTATTAATGTCTCTCATTGGTTGCCCACGTATACCGTTATCAATGGAGGCATCTACAGCTTCTTGAATAAGTCTCTTTTGACACACAATCGATCCGTCCGGTGTGAATTCACTTCCCAGTAGAAAATCGATAGGGGTATTATTCCGGTGAATTATCTTCCTATGAAGTTCATTGAAATCAGAAGTAATTGACTCACCCTCATAGAGTTCGATTATTGGTCGCGATCCAGGTGGAAGAACCGGTAGTAAGTCCAGAACCATCCATTCTGGTTTTATGTTTGTTCCAAGGAAATTCTTAGCCAGTCTCATCCGTCTGACTAAAAGATCCTTTCTCCTTTGAATCGTTCGATCCTCCCACTCATTCCCGGTGGATCCCTGCTTCGCCAATATTTGCCACTCCGGATACGCACAATCCATAACACTCTGCGAATCCAAGCTAGCTAATCATTTCTTAATAGCATCCCCTCCAGTAGCCACTTCCCTCCCCTGGAAAGACTCGAAGTTTAGAGTAGAAAAAGAGATGGTAGAAATGTCTCTCCACGAGCAATCTTCATAGTTGAACAAGCCTCGCGATCACAATGGAGTAGGTTTTTCAGCTACAGGCCTAGCAAGGAAAAGATCGGGATAGGTCGGGTGGGAACCCCCCCCCCCCCCCCCCCCAGAACCGGACGTCGGGGTTTTCTCTCATCCGGCTCAAATAGCTATATCGAGATATGAGGTCGCGGTGGCATTGGGACGTGATAACCAAACTTATTGGGAATCGAATAGCTATTCGTTACTCAAGTCAAAAATTGATGAAATCCTTTTACTGAGTAGTCTCATCCCCCCCTTGTTGCATGTATACATACTTATCCCACAGAAATATTGGTTCTGATTAGGGACAAGGGGGGTTTCTCTTGTTCATAATCCAGTTATTACTCCTCCCCAGGTTCCCACTCTACTCCGATGGTTGTCACGTCATTGAAAACGTATCTGCGATGAATAAGTTTCCGCAACCATATCTCCTCATAGAATAATCTTTCATCTGGAAAGGGGCTCGGGTGGAGGATCTCGCCGATAAAGATCTGGATTGATTCTAGAAGTAGTGATTTATATTACGAAGTCTAGTCGATGAATTAATAGGAATTGACCTTGGAGGAGTAACCTCCCTTAGTATCTATAGATCTTTCCGATACTCCTTTCCGAGCCACATGATACTCCCCACGGAAGATATGTCGAAATGGGAGGCATCCCACCGCTACCGGATGGGATGACAGATTGTGATCATTCTGTGGTAATTGGAACGTATAACCAAGTCACACATCGCAATATACCGGGCTTTCTAACTCTTTAAGAGGTTTGGTAAGGAGATTCGCAACGTAACTGGGGATTCGTTTCAAAAACCACACATGAATTACTGGACATGCCAATTTGATGTATCCCATTCGGTACCTCCGAACCCGGGAGTCAGTAAATTCCACTCCGCGATGCTTACAAAAATTAGAATCTCCTTCTTCATTATCAACGGATCGGTAAGTTCCACGGGCACGAACTCCACTCTCTATAGGCCCAGATATTCTTTCGCGGAACAAACCATCCCTCTCTGGTTTATGGGTTTTATAATGCAACGTATGAGGTTGAGTAACTTACCCAACAATTTCTCCATTAGGTAATTCTCTTTCAGCCCAACTACGAATCTGTTCGGGAGAGGCCAATTCAATTCGGAGTTGTTGGTAATTTTGTTGATGAATCATGGGATAATAATATTCTGTTTGTTTTTATTGAAAATATCTCGATTAAACATTTCTACTTTCCCTTCTCGAATCCCCCTCAAGTATCAATTTATGATCCAGATTGAAACCCATAGATCATGATTCTCGAACTAGCAATCGAAAAGATTCTGGAGCAGTATCGGGCTTGGGTACGGGTTTCCCAGTCACGGTGGCATTAGGTACTTCATAACGAGCTTAAATATGATCGGATTTAATAGTAAGCATTTCTTGCAATATATAAGATACACCAAAACCTTCCAAAGCCCAAACTTCCGTTTCTCCCACTCATTGTCCCCCTCGTCTGGATTTCCCTCTAAAAGGTTGTTGTGTAACAAGTGCATGGGGCCCACTGGATCATGCGTGAATCTTATCATCAACCTGATGAATCAATTTCATCATATGAGCTTTCCCAATTGTAACCGATTGTTCAGAAGTATCACCCGTTCGTCCATCAATTAATCTACTCTTTCCGGGATGATCAGGTTCGAATAACCACGGATTGGATGTTTCTGTACTTGCCTTAAATGGTTCCGAAAATACCAGTTTTCTAGAAGCTTCTGGTTCATGTCTTTCATCAAAAGGTGTTATTCTGTGATGCATCTTCGGAAATTCCCCTGCCAACCCAAGCAAACATTCAAAAATCTATCCTACATTCATTCGCGGAGGTACTCCTAAGGGACTTGGTATCATATCTACTGGCGTACCATCCTGTAAATAAGGCATATCCTGCCTAGGTAAGATCTTTGATATAATACCCTTGTTACCGTGTCTGCCAGCTACTTTATCACCTACTTGTATCTTACGTTTCTACAAAATATATATATGTATCATCTCCGAATTATTCATGGGATTATCCTCAGGATAGACCCACATGGCATCAGTGACTCGACCTCTTCCACCAATAGGGACTTTCGGACAACTCTCTTTTGTGTTGACTGCTTGGATACCAAAAATCGCTTGTAATGATTTTCCTTCTGGGGCACGTAATGAATCCCCCCCCTCTCGAGGCGTCAATTTGCCCACTAGAACATCTCCTGTTTCTACCCAAGATCCTGATGCTACAAGCCCATTATCCTTCAAGTGACGAAGGTCATAACTGTCTAATTGGGGTATTTCCTTCGTAATTATCTCAGGACCCTGATTCGTCGCACGAACCTCAACTTCGTGTCTCTTGATATGAAAGGATGTAAAAACATCTTCATATAGCAAACGTTCACTAATCGGTACTGCATCTTCAAAATTGTATCCCTCCCGTGGCATATAAGCTACTAGTATATTTCTACCCAAAGCTAGTTCTCCTCCAACGGTTGCTGCTCCATCCGCCACAACTTCTCCACTTTTCAGAAGTTCTCCTTGAATAACTGTAGGCTTCTGATGTCTACGAGTATTATTATTGGGACGTTCATATATCCTCAATTTAGTTATAGTATCTCCATTCCTGGAGGATAAAGTAATCTCATTACCATCGGTATATTAAATTCATCCTTCTTGTTCGGATACAGCTACACTTCCCGAATCTAGGGCTACTTAACCTTCTGACCCAGTTCCTACAATGCACCTCTCAGGTCTGAAAAGTGGAACCGCTTGGCGTTGCATATTAGAACCCGTCGAAGCGCAGTTTGCATCATTATGCTCGACGGAGGGAATAGGAGAAGCTCCAATGGGGAAATATTGTAGGGGATGAATACCTCGTAAATCCAATTCCTCCCACGTAACGGTTAAGAACTCCTCTCGATACCGAACCGATATAAGCTCCTTCTCCCCGGTCCTCCAATCTGCTATTAACAGATTTCCAGTTCCTATTCGATAATCATCCCCGACGGGTGATAGATCTACTAATTGTCCTTCCATAGATGATTTGGATACTTCATAAAAGGGACTTCGTAAGGATCCGGAATTGCTAACCTTTGCAAAAATAGCTAGGGATGAGATAGGACCAGCATTCATACCCTCAGATGTCTCGATGGGACATATACGTCCGTAATGACTGAAATGGATATCCCGAGCTTGAAAAGTGGCAGTTCGCCGCGTCAATCCCCCGGGACCTAGAGAACTTGATCTTCGTTTATGAACTGTTTCTGCTAGTGGATTGGTCTGGTCCGAAAATTGCGACAAAGGATGTGAGCCAAAAAATTCGTTGAAAGTTGTTGTGAGTGGTGCGGAAGTCACCAATCCCCCGAGAGTTAATGGACGTCTACGCCTGACGGCTCTATGGATATTTTATCGGATCGAATTCTCCGGACGATTCAGGGCTAATTTTAATTGTTCCTGTAATAGATCCGCTACAGACCGAACGCGTCGATTTCCCGGGTGGTCTATATCATCGAGGTTACCCATCCCATAGCTTATCTCTATCAAATAATCTGCGACAGCTAATAGATCTTGGGGTAGTGGGAAATGTTCCGTTTCAGGTACATCGAGATTAGGTTTGATGTTTGAATTTCGTCAACCAATTCGTCCCAATTCGCACCTTTGTTGGAAAAATCTCTTCTGCAATTCCTGGAATATGGATTCTGAAGACACCACATCGACTCCCGGAGAGTATAGATGTTTGTAAAGTTCTAGCATAGCATCTTCCGAAGATTCGATAGTTTCTCTCGATTCTCTGAGTAGATTCAGAAAAATCTTAGGATAACGTACATTCCGCGGGATATCCTCCGTACTCAGTCCCATAGCTAGAAGTAGAACCAAAATGGATATCTTTCGTTTCCTGCTGATACGAATCCATATCCTACTCTTTCTATCTATTTCTGGTTTGAATCTTCCTCCCCAATCCGAAATGATCATGCTGGTATATGTGAAAAATCCCCTGTGGTCCAACTCGCGGTTGTGGTAAACACCAAGACTCCTCAATATCTAGTTAATCAAAACTCTAGCAATTCCATTGATTATAAATGTTCCTTGGGAGGTCATCGAGGGAATAGATCCGAGAAACACATCCTGTTCTTCTACTATTCCGCTTCTCTTCCGAATCAATTAAGCTGGTACATATGGATCGGATGAATATGTGATACATTGATATGTAGCCTCTCTCCTCCCAATCGGAGGTTCCGACAATCGATACTATTCACTAATTGATTAGAATTCGACTTCCTTATCCGTATCTTCAATCTCTGGGAAATCATCAGGTTCTTCAAATGATCTTTCATGAACAAAGCAGTTGAATCCCTCAAATTGAATTCATCCAAGTTCTGGCAATACGAACATCTCCCTATCTCCTATTGATGTTGTACTGAAATCTTATCCTCGTGCGAAACCCTCCTATACCTATTCATCAATTCATTTAGTGATTCCTTCTCCCTCGCATCCCCCCTCCCCTCTCTTTCTCCCGGGTGAGGGATTGAATTTGGTAGATTCTCCCGATGAAGACTGTTCCCGAGTTGGCCAAGGAGATACCACCATCATCAGCGGTTCTTGAGGTATTGGAGGTGTCAAACAAACTATAAATGGATTTCAAAATGATCTGATGGAAGACTTCCCTGCACCCAAAAAATCTTTATCATCCACTTATCAACCATCGGCTCGATTCCGTCATTCCACCGATATGGTGAGTGGGGGTAAGGTGAGACACAACGAGAATGGGGATTCTCGACACGAAATCACAAAGATTCTAGGTGCCTAGTTAGACAGATTCACTTCGCTGGATCTCCAGAAGACGCTGGAGGCATTAACGTCAGCATAATTGATACAATTGGCGCAGTTGTTGCGATTCTCGCTGCGAAGCAACTACCGCGAAGAACCAGTTTTTGCGCCGTGAAGTATCGATTCGTGGAACAGCAATCCGGTAAACATTGATACTGGGAATATCACTTCACATACTACTGAAAATCAATCCATTGTGTCAAATCGTTGGTTTACCCCTCCCCCCCCCAACCCGAGGTGGATCAGAAGAACTATTGAGATTCGAGAATCTATCCCTAAAGGTGGACGACCTAATAATATCTACCTGCTGTTGCCACGGAGTGTCAATATCAATGTGGGGAGGGTGAAATTGACAAGGAAGGGAAAAACTTTTCGAAGTAGAACCCGGTATCTATGCGAACCATTTCTGGGGGGTGGGGAGCGTGAAGGATCCGTTAGATATTTCCAAGAGTGTTAGGAGGGAAAACAAGACCAGGGGGTGGGCAGTAGGGATCCGAGTAAGTCAGAGGATAGTGGAGCAATCTAGGGAAAAATTGGTGTTGGCTGCCTGGGGATGCATAGTATAAAAAGGATGTGTGTGGAAGTGGGGGGGGTGGGCAGCAAGGTTTCCTAACCCATCAAATTGATTGGATGGGGAGAAAAGGTTTCTAGTATCCGACATACTTACGAGCTCAATCCGATACAGAAAAATGAGCAGCTTGCTAATATTCCCATTCAGTGGTATACTTAATATCGAGTCCCCCATCTATCAATCATGTGCCTCGATGCAGGTGAAAGAAGGGCGATATAGTCAAGTGGTAAGACAAAGGACTGCAAATCCTTCATCCCCCAGTTCGAATCTGGGTGTCGCCTTGTTGTGCCAGTATCAATAATTTCGACGATTTCGGGATTGACTACCGCGCCAGACCCGGACACAAATCGAGATGCTCCATAGTATATTATGGCCTATCACGCTAGATGTATCCGGATATGCCACGGATAGGCAATCCTGATCTTAGTGTATCAGGAATCGAGGAGTAAATTATATGGATTGACAACCCCTCGGGGATTGGGACTTGGTAACATTATAAAATATATTGGTGGACGGATCCGCACTCTTATTACCTCCTCCCACTCGGGTATCATATGAAACAGAAATTGATTCCCATGTACGATATGTTACTGACTTCGATTCGGGTTCATCCATATAAGCACCCAGTAGTTGGAGGAAAAGGAATTCAATAGAATTGAATTGAAGGGATAGGAATTACGACCACGGATATGGTTAGTATTGCTTGGGCTGCTCCGATGGTGACTCCTACATTCTCTCTTTCACCTGTGGTTCGGGGAAGAAGTGGATCGCAGTGAGTAATTTTACACTACTCCTCCTAGTATAGTAGAATCCGGGAGATGTGAATCGTTGGGGTGGGGCCCAACGATTCGACCCCCTCTAGAATCTCTTGCTTCTTCGTAGGAAACACATATGGTATAACTAATTCCCTTCCATTTATGGGAGAATTCACCCCCCCCCCCCAATCTCAACTCTCTGTAGGAATCTTCTCTCCCGGGAGGGGGAGTCAACCAGGTAGTTTCCAAACGACCCCTATTGGATATCCGCTGGTTAGATTCATCAAATGCCTCGATCTCTTCTCTACGTAGATATAAATTTTCAGCAATAGGAAATATTGCAGTTCCACTTAAAAGTATTTCAGATAATAGTAGAATCGGATCTAAGCGCCAACCTTGAAAGATAAGAATTCCTCCGCATAATAATCCAATGGAGGAAAGGAAAAAGTCGTAGTATCGGGATAGGTTGGGAATCTATGGATTGGGTAATGCGCCCCCCCCCCCCCAAAAAACCATGGGTGATTTTTTCATTTCGTTGTGGCTTAAGCAGGACCAGTAGTTGGAGCGAGGTGTTATCTCTCACTTCTCATCCACGTCAGTTTCTTCTGTCGAACTTCCCGGATCCTCTTTCACCGGATTGAATCGGGAAATAGATAGATAATCTTGATATATCCGAATCAATGGATAGATAGAAAAATCTCTCCACGTTTCAAATTTCAATCCGGTTTGTTCTTTATGCACCCGATCCACCCCGTTCCGTAAAAATAGGATCTTTAGACTCATGTCTGACTCCATTGGTTACCCATAAATCCATATGTACATATAGATCTCCCCTCCAGAGGGGGGAGGCTAGAACCAAAGATATCACAGGGGAGAGAGATATTGGAACCCGCCAATCCCCTCCCCCCCCCTAGTTTTCGAAGTATGGAGAAACATATTGAATCAGTTTAGTCATGGATTGATTCCTATTGGGATTCATTACTACCGACACCAGTTCAAGTTTCACATCCCCCGGGTAGAGATATGCTGAAAATCGCAGAGATGTTGCACGGGTACATTTGGGACCACACCTCTAGATACATTAGGTTCCCTCTTTGCGGAGACATACAGGAATACACCTATCACTACTAGCCCGATTCCGACTATTGCACCGGGACCTGGTTCCATGGAAATCATAATAAAAAGGATGAGTGAGATGGACCTCCCGATCGATAGATAGATGGGTCTATCTATGTAGATCATCTATCTATCCAGATTTTAATTGGGATGGGACTGTGGAATTCAAATTGGGGGAGTAAAAATTAGTAGTTTACTGGCAACCGAGTTGCTACTTCACGCGGAGTAGCATCCTATTTCATCCCCTACCCCGGGACGTATATTCAACCTTCCCTTATCTACTTACTACCATCCGCGGCGAAACAATAGACCAGGTTCTCGGATTAATTGTTCTGAGCAGCCGTTTGAATGTAAGGAATAGGTAGAAAAGCTGTAGGTATTGGAATAAAGAGTGCAGTAGCTATGAATGCGAGGATATTTACTTCCATATTAGTGGTTCAAATTGATTTGAGGAGTAACTTGAGTGACCCCATTAGGAGAGACTCCTGAACTTTATCGTGATATTGTGAGTCATCCAACTCTACTAGAGTGGATCTGATAATCGGGATAGAAAAAAATTAACTCGGTCTGGTCAAATCTCTGATATCAATTACATAGTATATCACGAAAGAAAATTTTAAGAGTAGTCGATTGTTTACGCTTCTTCGGCAAGAACTTGCCCCCCCCTTTTTTATATTCTTACTGAGACAGAGAAGAGGGGTTAGTCACCGCATCTTTCTGTGGCAGCAAACGAATCTAGAAGCACTGTGGGTGGGAATCTATGGATGGAAAAATCAATGACTGGAATAATTTCCCCTCCTCCCCTTCCCTCTCTCGCCTATGGGTTGACGTGGCTAGAGATTAGCCCCGCAAATAAGCTCATTTGAATACTCGTAGTGAATATCCATAGTAAGCGCGGGCATGTGGAACTGGCGCGAGGCGGATGTCTCGTCTCCTCGAAGAATCAAGACAATTGGGGCTTTCGGGGTTAATATCTCCTGCATCTGTATATCCGAAACGGGATTCGAGTAAAAATGGTTTGTCGGATTCACCGTGGATGGGGAGATAGAGCATTGACTCCTAAGCACCCAGTACATAGACTTTAATTAATTGCTGGGATTGTAGTTCAATCGGTTAGAGCACCGCCCTGTCAAGGCGGAAGTTGCGGGTTCGAGACCCGTCAATCCCGCTACATTTTATTGAGTCATTTCAAATAACTCAGTCGAGATATACAAATTATAATGAAGTAACTCCGCGGTTTCTGGGTCGAGCTGGATTCGAACCAGCGTAGGCGTTGCCAGCGGATTTACAGTCCGTCCCCATTAGCCACTCGGGCATCGACCCATAGATTTAGACCGGGCTTGGAAGTACTTGAAAACAGAATCGGTCTCGGAAGTGTAAATGAAAGGAGTTTATTGATGTTTTCAATCTGGGCCCCTCCCGCCACCCTGAGAAGGTACGAGGGCAAGAGAAGCCATAACGTCCGTAGTGCTTCTGCGAGATGAGTATAAGTACCCCCAGGGGAATTCGAATCCCCGTCGCCTCCTTGAAAGAGAGGTGTCCTAGGCCTCTAGACGATGGGGGCCCAATCACTCTTCAGATAATAAGAGATTATCTATAAATCGTCAATCTGATTCTCCCGAATCCCCCCCGAATACAACATCCAATGGATGGGGAATTGGAATACCTCTCCGAATCCTTATCGCAAAATCCCGCTCGATGCATACCTATATGCGGAACCGCATGTGGCATCTCCCACAACCTCTAGGTCGACTGCTTCCTAGATGTGTAGGAAGTCGAACACGGCATAGAGGTAACGCTGAGACTTAAACCTTGCAATTCTCCGAAGTGAAGTGAGGCAGTTGAAAAGCTTCACCCAATCCATATTTCCATGGACGATTATTTCTTTCACCGATGAACTTATGTATCCCAATAATAATTGGTAATTACCAGCAGCATCAGTAAGTATATAGGCTTCTCCATTGCTTTTGGTTCATTCAATGTTCTGTTTCCCCTCGAGGGAAAACCCAGATTGGAAATCTACGCCTCAAATCACTCGGTTATGACTTCCTCAATTGGGAATATCTCACTCCTGAAGCTCAAAAATATTCTCTCCACCGGTCTGAACTATCCCGGGGGCTACTGCCGGGGGTGGAAGCGGGGCAAGAAAGTCGGGTCGGCGGATAGCGGGAATCGAACCCGCGTCCTCTCCTTGGCAAGGAGATATTTTACCATTCAACTATATCCGCGTGATATGCCACCCCGTTCTATATTGAATAACTATATATGTGGTAACTCCTCTAGTCAACACACCTAATCCATCCACCTCGTCTCGGGATTTTCCCTCGTGGACGGAGAGCCCCCCCCCCCCCGAGGAGGAAGTGTCGATTCCGTAGACCGTAATTATTATTGATTCTCTCTCCCCACTCGCCATTATGAATCGTGAGGAGGGGGCCAGAATTACCGATACATTGAATCTCTGGGATATGAAGGAATTAAGTATACCCACTAGGAAAACTAATCCGATCCATAAGGAAGCCCCTGAAAAGACGACATTTTTGTTGCTTGACCAACCATTGGGGGAAGCAAGCACGACAGGTACACCAATTACTAGTAGGAATGAAATGGCGATTAATGTGAATAAAGCCAATTGGAAAGCAATAGTCGTAGTTAGGACTCTCGACGTATCAGAAGTAGAGGATTTGTACCATCTGATCCCCATCCGGTGGGACTTACACCATACCGAGACCGAGGATTTTGGACGGAACAAGAATCCTTCTAGTTCAGTACCCCGGAATCCAATGTCTCTTTCGAATCTCTTGATAATCCATCAAGTAGGAGTAAGAATTTGATTATTTGGAATGATCCCTATATTGATTTCATAGTAAATCATACGAAACCATCATCTCATATCTTTCGTAATAGGGGTGAATCTCGATACAATACATGTGTATCAAGATCGACAAGATCTCCGAAGAATTGGAGAAGAGCTTTCTAGGAGAGGTGGTCGAGTGGTTTATGGCTCCAGTCTTGAAAACTGGCATAGTGCTGAAACGCTATCGAGGGTTCGAATCCCTCTCTCTCCTCAATTGATTCAGTACCGGACCCGACGGGAGGGGGTATTAGTGGTCTATCGGTGGTCTAAAAGAACCACCTAGTATTTCCCAAAAAATGCCAATGTCCCCGAGGGGAGCCTATTCTTAATAATGATAGATGAGAGGAATCTTCTGAAGCAGTCTGGGGGTATTCCTCCTCCGCCCCGGTTCATGCGCCGCATCTCCAGGCCCAGGTCCCGTGTCAATACTTTCCCTATCAGGGTTCGAGGGATAGGAAACAAACAAATATGAGAGATCTGATGTTAACTAGAGGTATTTAAAATACCAGTTCTATCGATTGACTTATCGGGATGATCAAAGGTCAATTACCCACCCATTTGCGGGATGGGTACGTTCCACCAGATACAACTGGTGAGGATTCAAATTAGCTTCAAATTAGCTTACGGAGATGAGTCGTCATCGCCAAATCACCCCCTCCAGGGGGGTGATTTGTAGACATAAGTGCAAATGCTACCGAAACTTGTGGTTTCCCGGAACCCTATAGAAATGAACAGTGAGTTACACCTCGCCCTTCCCTCATCCGCGAGGTAAAGGTTACTGCTGGGTATATACCGACGTATCGAACTAACCCCACTGGGGGGTTAGTTTATGTATGAGCTGTGTCCCGGTTCCGCAAAGAACCACCAGTAGAAAATGGAAATTTGTCTGGTATGGTAGGTACTAATACTACCAAGTAATAACTTTCCATTAATATCTCAGCAATTTGTCCTAATTTAATGGTGTCATGGAAAGAACGGGTTCGGTATCACGGTCAATTCCCTTCTCAAACCCGGCTGCCGCCGCACGGGCTCTTCCCGCATGCCATAAATGACCCACAAAAAAGAAAAATCCTAGAACGAAATGGGAAGTAGCCAACCAACTTCGGGGAGATACATAGTTCACGGCATTTATCTCAGTAGCTACTCCACCTACGGAATTTAAGGAACCCAGAGGTGCATGAGTCATATACTCCGCGGAGCGTCGCTCCTGCCAGGGTTGTATATCTCTTTTCAACTTACTCAAATCCAAACCGTTGGGGCCTCTCAGTGGCTCCAACCAAGGAGCACGAAGGTCCCAGAAACGCATTGTTTCGCCTCCAAATATGATTTCTCCCGTGGGGGAACGCATCAGGTATTTACCCAAACCAGTAGGTCCTTGAGCGGAACCTATGTTGGCGCCGAGACGCTGGTCCCTGACAAGAAAAGTAAAAGCTTGAGCTTGAGAAGCCTCTGGACCGGTAGGACCATAGAATTCACTAGGATATGCCGTGTTATTGAACCGAACGAAACAACAAGCAGTAAAACCAAAAATAGCAAGTGCTCCTAAGCTATAGGACGGGTAAGCCTCTCCGGACCACACAAAAGCGCGACGGGCCCAAGCAAATGGTTTGGTCAATATGTGCCAGATCCCCCCGGAGATACAGATGGATCCCAGCCAGACATGTCCCCCAATAATATCTTCTAGGTTATCGACACTTACAATCCAACCCTCTCCACCAAAGGGGGATTTGAGTAAGTAACCAAATATGACACTCGGGCTTAAAGTGAGATTCGTAATCTTCCGTACATCCCCACCTCCCGGGGCCCATGTGTCATACAAGCCTCCGAAATATAACGCTTTGAATACTAGGAGGAAGGCGCCGGCTCCTAACAAGATTAGATGAATACCCAATATAGTAGTCATCTTATTTTTGTCCTTCCATATATAGCCGAAAAATGGGAAGGACTCTTCTGAAGTCTCGGGGCCAATGAGAGCGTGATAAATACCCCCGAACCCTAGAACCGCGGAAGATATCAAATGAAGGACTCCAGAAACAAAATAGGGAAAGGTATCGACGACTTCCCCACCGGGACCCACTCCCCAACCTAGGGTAGCTAGGTGGGGAAGTAGAATTAACCCCTGTTCATACATAGGCTTCTCCGGAACGAAGTGAGCCACTTCAAACAAATTCATGGCTCCAGCCCGAAACACGATCAAGCCAGCATGAGCTACATGGGCACCGAGTAATTTACCAGACAGATTGATCAGTCGAGCGTTACCGGCCCACCAAGCGAAACCTGTGGTTTCCTGATCGCGACCACCCAGAGACAGAGTTTCGTTAAAGAGCGTTTCCACGGGGTAAGACCTCCTCGGGGAATACAAGGTTTTCATGAGGCTGATCCTGAGCTGCCATCCAGGCACGAATACCCTCATTCGACAGAATGTTCTTTGTGTAGAAAGTTTCAAACTCAGGATCTTCCGCCGCACGAATTTCTTGGGAAACGAAGTCATAAGCACGCGAATTCAAAGCGAGACCAACTACTCCGATAGCACTCATCCATAATCCAGTTACTGGCACGAATAACATAAAGAAATGCAACCAACGTTTGTTGGAGAAAGCGACACCGAATATTTGGGACCAGAAACGATTAGCGGTAACCATTGAATAGGTCTCTTCGGATTGAGTTGGGTTAAAAGCACGGAATGTATTTGCGCCATCACCGTCTTCAAATAAGGTGTTTTCCACCGTGGCGCCATGAATGGCACACGAAAGAGCAGCACCAAGGACTCCGGCGACTCCCATCATATGAAACGGGTTCAACGTCCAGTTGTGAAAACCCTGGAAAAAGAGAATGAATCGAGAGATAGCTGCTACACCGAAGCTGGGTGCAAAAAACCAACCGGATTGCCCTAACGGGTAGATTAGGAATACAGAAACAGAAACAGCAATGGGAGCAGAGAACGCTATTGCATTATGGGGACGTAATTGTACGGACCTAGCAAGTTCGAATTGACGTAACATGAAACCTATCAAAGCGAAGGAACCGTGAAGAGCAACAAAGGTCCATAGACCCCCTAATTGGCACCAACGGGTGAAGTCTCCCTGTGCTTCCGGACCCCACAGTAGAAGCAAGGAATGAGCGAGACTATTTGCAGGGGTGGAAACTGCGGCAGTCAGAAAATTGCAACCTTCCAAGTAGGAACTAGCTAATCCATGAGTATACCACGAGGTGACGAAGGTTGTGCCGGTGAACCAACCGCCTAGGGAGAAATAAGCGGTGGGGAAAAGTAATAGACCGGACCAACCTACAAATACGAAACGATCCCTTCGTAGCCAATCGTCCATACTATCAAACAAATCTTTCGATTCCTTGGAGGATTTTCCAATGGCGATGGTCATAGTTATTCTCCTATTCAACTCTTCCAACCATTTTGGGTGCCCTTCTATTTCATGACATGATAGGGTCGTGGTGTAGGAAATGAAACTACCATATCACTGCCCCTTCTGAATAAGAATTTGTCGGAATCTCTCTGGCATGGTAACAATATTCCTAGGTCCCGTCGAGGGTACTTTTCTACTCCGTCTCGTTCCCCCAAGCGGATGGATATGGATAGAGTACCGATACAACGAAATTGATTTCGTGATTCTTCAGAAAGTGGGTAACCCTTTCTCTTCTTCCGAGACTCCATCAACCCGTTCGCTACGTCGATGAATCCTGATCCGGAACTTTATCCCAGCTAGATTCCTTCCAATTGAACAATCAACGGCATCTATTGGATCTCTTTATGTGGTGCTGGTGTTTCCTCCCGCATGTCCTGCCCACTGGAGAAGTACAGGAAGGAGTGGGAGAAGCACCAATTTTCAGCAATCTATCTATTTGGTGAATTGAGTAGGACACGCGTACATACAGATATTTATGATCCGTATCTTCACTTTACTCGTCTATTTCACGATGGAAGAGACACTTCCTGATATTTATTCTACCAATACTCAATACCATTCGGAAGCTTTTCGCTCCCGAATCATTCGGGTGATTAATGGCGGGTGGGTGGGGGGGGGTGGGGGGAGGCCACTTTTCCTTGATGTCGGACGAGAGAAACAAACTCCCGTCTCGATAGATTAAATGAGAACCATATAGTCCGTCTTACCTCCTGGTTAAGAAGCGGGAGATGGATCGGAATGATACGAGAGAAACCCGTAGCTGGGAGTTAGCTGAAATCTTTTCATACGAGAATTCATTGGAATATCTCCCCCTGCGGAGAGATGTATCGATAGTCAGAATTCTCATTGGATTCCTGTATCAGGGGTAACTGAATGATCTTCCACATCATGAATTACATCTACCTAAATTTCTTATATTACGGGTAGCAATAATTCTGAGATTCAAGACGGGGGGGAACATTCCGAACAGCTTTATTACGTAGCGATTCGCTGATTCTTCGTTGATTTCCCCACCCACATATGGATCCCGCTATATAGATAGATATATGTGGATATTTGTTGCGAATCTTACCGGGAGTCCCCCGAGCAGTGAAAGTGGATAATCAGGATAATCTGATTCGATAGGCATCTGGGGGGGGGGGGGGGCCTCGTCATATTCGTCGCCTATTCGGGCGAAGGATCATTTCGACGTGATCACTAATTTTCTGAATTGGTAGAAACATATGTGGTACTCTACAATGTAAGGAAGGATTACGAGTGTCTGTGCCGAGAGAAAGAGACAAGTCGAGTGAAATCTCACGAGCCCTTTATCGGATTTGAACCGATGACTTACGCCTTACCATGGCGGTACTCTACCACTGAGTTAAAAGGGCTTACCGATGATGACATTGATGAGGTGTATGAAACACAGTATGTCGGAAACAGAACTATTCTGTTTCCCGTTTCTCAAATCATTATCCTGTCACTATTCTCTCAATCTTACCAGGGGGGGGGGATTAAAAACTGCTGATACTAAAACTAGGTGGGGTAAGGTCTCTGGAACTAGCGGAAATGGTTGAGTCCTCCTTTCCACCCCCTACTTACCCGATTGAATGGATCCCGATAGAGAATCGGGAGATTCACCTGGGAAGGAGAAAAAGGAGAATGAGGGGGGAAAATTTGGGATTATCCGGTTTATGTTGTGGATGAATACCCGCCGGTACGTGGTCAAATAGTTGGAATAAAAATACGGGAACAGGGTGGACTATTGCTTTATCCCCCTATCACCTATTGCTTTATCACCCTATCACCAAGTTAATTTTCGTTTGCGGAGACGGGATTCGAACCCGTGACCTCAAGGTTATGAGCCTTGCGAGCTACCAAGCTGCTCTACCCCGCGTGGTTGATTCCCTCGCTGTAATTATTATACAGTCTTCAAATAATTACATTGAACACGAGGGAATCTTGTGAATTTATGGAGATCGATTCTCCAACAATTCGTGTGGGAAAACCAATATTTATCTACCAACTCGATTTTATTACTCCAGGCAGCAAACAAGCGTGTGCCATTTCGCGTGGTACGTGTCTGGATGAACCAAAGTCTCGATAATTGGATCTGGGGCGTCCGGTTAGGGAGCATCGGTTACGAAGACGGGTGGGTGCACTGTTACGTGGTGGAGATTGGAACGCCTCAGAAACCTCTAATTTTTCTTGTATTGATAAACCCCCCCTCATTCTCTGTTTCAGGGATTGACGTATGAGATAATATTTCCTCACCAGTTTTTGTTTCTTCTTCTCTTTCTCAATGAGACTCCTCTTTGCCGTAATTTCCTAGTCGGCGATATTGGAATGTTATTATAGAATGGATGGAATTTGGGATAGAGTCCAATTGAAGTGCTATGATTTGCCACCCATCCGTGCTATCTATCCATCAGAGACAGATTTTAATCGTGGATAAGTTGGGCTTACCACTGGCTCGAATGCCAAAGGTAAGCCCAATGCGATACATGCTTTTAGCTTTTATTGAGGCGAAACACAGAGCTACCCAAATTTACCCGATGTGGATGCTATTGAGAAAGCTGCATAGGTAAATATATAACCTACGGAGAAGTGGGCTAGTCCCACTAATCGTGCTTGAACGATAGAAAGAGCGACTGGTTTGTCTTTCCAGCGAATCAGATTGGCCAAAGGTGTGCGTTCATGAGCCCGAGCCAGAGTTTCAATAAGTTCTTGCCAATAACCGCGCCAGGAGATGGGAAACGTGAATCCAGTAGCCCGAACGAGATGTCCAAACGAAAACATCCATGCCCAGACGGATAAACTGTTCATACCGAAAGGATTGTAACCGTTAATGAGTTGTGAAGAATTCAGCCGTAGATAATCCCTCAACCATCCCATCAAGTAAGTAGAGGATTCATTGAATTGAGCTACATTTCCCTGCCACAGGGTAATATGCTTCCGGTGCCAGTAAAAGGTGACCCATCCAATTGTATTCGACATCCGGAAAACTGCCAGATAAAATGCATCCCAGGCCGAGATGTCACAGGTACCACCACCTCTACCTGGACCGTCGCAAGGAAAACTATAACCAAATTCTTTCTTATCCCGGCATCAGCTTGGAGCCGCGCGCATCTAATGCACCCTTCACTAGAATCGGTGTAGTTGTATGTGGGACCTGGAGCAATAGCATGATGAACTAAGAAATCCCCGGGTCCAATGGTTAGGAATTATGAGTTGCTATTATTATTAATGGCGTCTAAACCAACCGGGTAGCCACAAGCTCTGACCAGCATTGAATGCTGGACTGTCTGTCGAGGAGAGAAGTACGTCGAAACCATACAAAGATTTACCGTGAGCGGATTGTATCCGTTGAGCAAATTACAGGTTCAATAAGAATTTGCTTCTCTGGGGTTCCAAAGGCTAACGTGACGTCGTTATGGACATAGAGACCCAAAGTATGGAACCCTAGGAATAAACTAGCCCGACTCAAATGGGCTATTATTGCTTCTTTATGCTCCAACATCCTTGCCAACACGTTATCCTTATTTTGTTTCCGGATCATAATCCCGTATAAAGAATATGGCTCCGTGGGCGAACGCCCCTGTCATAATAAAACCAGCGATGTTACTGGTGATGGGTGTATAGCGCGGCCTGGGTCGTATAATCCTGTGCTATAAAAGCATAAGCGGGTAAGGAAATAACATATGTTGTGCCACTAGGGAAGTAATGACTCCTAAAGCAGCTAAAGCGAGTCCTAATTGGAAATGTAGGGAGTTATTGATTGTGTCGTAGAGTCCCTATGTTCCACGTCCAACCTGCCTCCTGGAGGAATATGAGCTTCCAGAATCTCTTTTATACTATGTCCGATGCCGTAGTTAGTCCTGTACATGTGGCCGGCAATGATAAACACAACCGCAATTGCCAGATGATGATGAGCGATATCAGGTTAACCACAAACTCTGAGTTTGTGGATGAAATCCCCCCGGAAAGGTTTGAAATGGCAGTTCCTGCTCCCTGAGCACTATTGAACGAGTGATTAGCGGGAGTCGGGACTTTGTGCATAAACACTCCATGGACCCGAAAAGAATGGTCCCCAAACCTTGGGGGTGTGGTAGTGCAGTTAGTAAATTACCCATCCTCACTGTTCGCCTCTAGATTCAGGAATAGCGACGTGAATCAGGTGGCCTGTCCAAGCTAGAGAGCTTATTCCGAAGAGTCCTGATAAGTGATGATTGAGACGAGATTCAGCATTTTTGAACCAAGAAATACCCGGTTTCCATTTGGGTTGTAGATGCAACCAACCCGCTACCAGGAACAAGGCGGAAACAGCTAGTAAGGAGATAGCTCCGGTATATAGATCTTGATTGTCGCGTAAACCGATAGTGTACCGCCACTGATAAACACCAGGATAAGCAATATTAACCGGACCCGGAGCTCCCCCTCGGGATAAAGCCTCGACGGCTGGTTGACCAAAATGAGGATCCCGAATGGCATGAGCGATTGGTCTTACCTGTAATGGGTTTTGCACCCATGCCTCCGAAGTTACCCTGCCAAGCTACATGGAATAGGATTTCCCAGAAGTCCAGAGAAGAATTATAGCTAATTGACCAGAATGGGAAGCAAATATTTTCTGGTAGAGACGTTCCTCGGTAATATTGTCATGACTCTCGAAGTCATGCGCAGTGGCTATACCGAACCAGATACGACGAGTAGTTGGGTCTTGGGATAGACCCTGGCTGAACTTTGGAAATCTTGATGCCGTAATGCTTTTCGAATCCTCCTAGCCATTATCCTACTGCAATGATTCTCGCTAGGAAGAATGCCCATGTTGTGGCGATTCCACCCAGAAGGTAATGAGCCACCCCTACGGCACGTTCCTGTACAATACTCAGAGCCCTGGGCTGGATAGCAGGAGCAACTTTCAATTTATTATGGGCCCGAACAGTAGATTCGATGAGTTCTTGCCGATATCCACGGCCACTGAACAGGAACGTCAGACTAAAAGCCCAAACAAAATGAGCACCCGAGAATAAAAGACCATATGCGGATAATGAAGAACCATACGATTGAATGACTTGGGAAGCCTGTGCCCATAGGAAATCACGGAGCCATCCATTAATGGTTGTTGAACTCTGCGCGAAGTTTCCTCCAGTGATATGGCTCACTACTCCCTGGTCACTTATACTACCCCGTACGTCAGATTGCATCTTCCAACTGAAATGAAATATAACTACTGAGATGGAATTATACATCCAGAACAAACCTGAGAAGACATGATCCCAAGCAGATACCTGGCAGGTACCTCCTCTACCGGGGCCATCACGAGGGAAACGAAAACAAGATTCGCTTTGTCGGGTATTAGGCGGGAGCTCCTCGCAAACGGGACACCTTTTGGTGATATTAATACAGTAACATGAATCGTAAAGGCATGGATGTGATGCACAAAAAATCGCAGTACCTAATGGGATTGGTGACAAAGCAACTTTACCACCTACTGCTACTAAGTCTCCACCCCCCCAGGTCCAAACTGGTACCTTGCTGTTGCATTAGGTGTCCGTTAAGTCAGGAGCAGAAGCATGAATGTTTTGGACCCACTGAGCAAATATGGGTTGTAATTAAATAGCAGTATCTGAAAACGTATCTTGGGGACGTCCCAACGCACTCGTAGTATCGTTATGAATATACAATCCGAAACTATGGAAACCTAGAAAAATGCATACCCGGTTAAGATGTGAAATTATTGCATCACGATGCCGAATGACACGATCCAATAGTTTGTTGTATTGAGTAGTCGGATCATAATCTCTCACCATAAAAATAGCTGCGTGTGCCGCCGCGCCGTACACTAGGAAACACCAATCCACATGTGATGCGTAAACAGGGATGGCTGCGTAGCATAATCAGTAGCTAGGTATGGATAGGGAGGCATAGCATACATATGATGGGCCACTACAATTGTTAGGGAACCCAACATAGCAAGATTAATAGCTAATTGAGCATGCCATGAAGTAGTTAGGATCTCGTAAAGACCCTTGTGACCCTCACCCGTGAAGGGACCTTTATGAGCTTCCAGAATCTCTTTCGTACTATGCCGATACCCCAATTGGTTCGATACATGTGACCAGCTATCAGGAAAAGAACTGCAATAGCTAGATGGTGATGCGCAGTATCGGTCAACCACAATCCCCTGTGCTGGATTCAATCCCCCACGGAAGGTTAAGAAATCTGAGTATTGTAACCAGTCGAGGGTAAAGAATGGAGTTAATCCCTTTGCGAAACTGGGATACATCTGAGCCAAAAGGTCACGATTCAAAATGGATTCATGAGGAAGAGGTATCTCCTTAGGATCGATTCCCGCGTCCTAATAGTTGGTTAATGGGTAGCGAGACGTGTACCTGGTGTCCCCGCCCACGCCAAGGAACCCAATCCCAAGAGGCCTGCTAGGTGGTGGTTCAACATGGATTCCACGTCCTGGAACCAAGCCAATTTTGGAGCAGCCTTGTGTAGTGGAACCACCAGCGAAGAACATCAATCCTGCAAAGATTAAGGCACCGATAGCGGTGCAATTAGAGTTGTAACTCACTAGTTATTCCAGAAGACCGCCATATTTGAAAAAATCCGGACGTTATCTGTATTCCCTGGAATCCCCCACCTACATCTCCATTAAGTATCTCTTGACCAACTATTGGCCAAACTACCTGGGCGCTAGGCTTAACATGAGTGGGATCACTTAGCCACGCCTCGTAATTAGAGAAGCGAGCCCCGTGAAAATACATACCACTCAGCCAGATAAGAATAATAGCTAATTGACCAAAATGGGCGCTGAATGTTTTACGGGATATATTCTTCTGAATCATTTGTGTGACTATCAGAATCATGAGCATCAGCATGTAGATTCCAAATCCAAGTGGTACTACTGGGACCCTTAGCTAAAGTTTCTCGAGAAATGTCCAGGTTGAGCCCATTTTTCGAAAGAAGTTCTCACGGGATCCTTTTCCACCATAATCTTGACTTCTGGTTCCGGTGAACGAATAGTCATCGAGATTCTCCTCTCTTCGGACAGGGAGTAGCAACGACCTACCAGCGGGGGATACGAAACTTCTAAGAGATGGAATTCCGTATGTAAGGTATTCTTCTCCCTGAGTTTGGAACTGGAACAGCTGTAATAGAAGAGTTATCCGAGGCAGGCATTTAATCTTATTTATTACACAACTTATTAGTGGCTTTATGGGACCTTGTATAGAGAGATTCTTATACGTTTCAGTAGGGGGGGGGGTTACATATTACCAGATGGCAATCGGTAGGAGGAGAAGTCTTCTCCTTCCTGGTATCCAGGGGGGGGGGGGGGTAGAAAATGTAAAGGAATTTCTTTCAATTGTCTGGTCCCCATATCACTGCTACCCCGGCGTCACCCCCCTCTCTCATCACCTGGAACGTTTCGTAATCCTCAACCAATTTTGTGCTTCGATATAATTGCTTGGAGGAAGTGCTATTGCTTGTTTCCGACACTCAGCGGCTTGATCAAACCAAGATTCCGAAGCCTCCGGGTCTCCCTGTTGAATGGCCTGCTCCCCCCGGTCGGGATGGGATAGATCCCCTTCGAGATATCCTCCCTCAGAACCGGACTTGAGAGTTTCCTACCTCATGCGGCTCGAATGACTACTCAGTAGCTTTATTCTCTATCTGATCCAAGAGAAGAGAGAGATTTTACTTGGCCCCCTCCCACGTTAGTCTAGAGAAGAATCAAGAGTAGTTACTGGGAATGGTTTCCAATCCTATCGATGCGAGATAGAATCTTTTCCATACTCCTAATTCGTGGAGGAGGGTAATAATCTCCCCCGGAACTAATTCCCCTACTTCTAAAATAGATCCGCTGAAATGTTTCCTTTGGGATTTGATACTACACCATAGCTCGATATTCCTTTCCAAATCGATTCTATTACAGGAATCGATTGTAGAACCCCCCGAGTGAGCAAATCTCATCGTATCGACCCAGATTTTCGATGACGAATCTTTGCGGTGCTTTCTCCCTCAATTCACCCGATTATCCATGGGATTCACAGGCTTCCGTTCTTCCCCGGACCTGAGTTACTACGGGGGGACACCAAATTCCACAGCTCAGGAGAACTCCTTATGGGAGTATGCTTGTGGAAAGCCTCCTACATCGAGTGGTTTCGAATCAAGGGATCCTATAGTATGGGTAATCGCACGTAATGACGGATCACAGCCATATTATTAAGAGCCTGTGGTGGAAAAGGATTCCGTTTCCAATGCTTGAAATAGTATTCCAAAGCCTTTGCATGTTCTCCATTGCTAGTATGAATCAAACCTATATTATGGGGTTATGTAACTCCGATCATGAGGATCAATCTCCAAACGCATAGCTTTGTAGTAATTTTATGAAGCTTCTGCATATTCTCCTTCGGATTGGGCCGACATTCGTCAGGGTCGCTCACTCAGCGTGAATGAGCTCCGCTTCAAAACCGTACTTGAGATTCTCACCTCATACGGCTCCTCCTGCATGATGCATGGAGAGAGACTAGTATTTGGAATAGTCTAGCAATTCCTACTCTAAACCTAATGGATGAACGGGGGCTAGTGTCTGTGAAACTACTGGACTAGCCATCCCTTCTGCCAAAAATCTCTTGTTAACATGGTTGTGCCACTCCGACACGTCGACACCAAGAGACTAATGACAATTCTCTGGTCCCAACGCTTCGAGTTTCATGGGGATCAGCTACTTCGACAATCTCCGATGATTCTAGGGGTATCCAAAATACGAACGGGATGGATGTTCGTTGTCCCAATCATTATTGGTATTCGTCATAGAAACACGACGCGCGGCTGAACCCAACCGTAACGAAGCTTTTGCGTTGTCGATTCCTCCACGTAGTGCCTCTCCCTATGCCTACCCACGGAGTCCTACAAATAGGTCGGTCCGTAGGTTTCACCTTTTGCTTACTACTACGATTCGCCGGAGATCGAAACTGGAGCATTTGAGGCTGCATCAATCGAGGATACACGACAGAAGGACTTGTTTTCCCGTTCGAAACATACCTTCACCAAACGCGGGTCTATCGGAATTTGAATCCCCCAATTAATTAGGAATTAAGGTTAATCGATTTTCCCTCCCCAAATCGCACCATCTCTATAATAAGTAAAAGCTCTCTTCTCCCTATCAGTAGTCGGTATGATTTGTAACAAGATATCCGCCAGAATCGTGGGAGTTCTATCAATAGAATTGTCATTTCTCTGGGATCTAGGCGTAATTGGAATTCCTCTTCGTTCCACTTATTATTGAGTTAATCAGGATGCCGGAAGAACAGATCTCTTTTGCAATACAAGGGGAAGAGGTGCATCCCGTCTGGTATCTATGTCCCTCCCCCTCAATCGACTGGGAGGGTGGAGTAACTAATTCCGCACCGAATGAGAGTCGTGTGTGAATGGGGGTATATAGTCTCGCAGCATCCATGAATAATTACTAATGGAGTGATTGCTTTTTGATGGGATCTGCATCACCTAAATTGAAAATCTCTCATTATGAAATCGACTCGGAACAACTAAAAATCTATCCCAGGGATGGGGTCACCTCCCCTACCTCAATTCCGGGAATTAATCTCATTTCTTAATAACTGATGAGGCTTGCACTCACTTCCAGGAATCACTTTTTCCCGTCTATCATCGAGGATTGAGTTGCTATCCGGTTTCTTAGATTGGTAAGATGTGTAAATAGTACAAAGTTGCAGGAAAGGTGACTGAGTGGTTTAAGGTGTAGCATTGGAAATGCTATGTAGACTCTTGTTTACCGGGGGTTCGAATCCCCCCCTTTCCCCTTTGCATTCCGTCATTGACTCTGTTCCGGCACCCCAAAGAATTGCTAATCCTTTGAATGCTTCCAGTTAGTACTCCCGATTTCAAATAATAATTCCAAGAATCCCCCCCCCGGGGGGGGGGGTATCCGAATTCAGAATGAGGAATCCCAGACTATTAGATAATTACTTGGGGTTAGGCTTTGCGGGAGTAATACTCAACGACGAGCAATTCATTTATATCCAACCCAGTGGACTCCCGATTTGCGATTCCATTCACTAATCCTGTGGGTCTACTGTCTCCCGACGAGGAAAAAGTTGAATGATCAGGTATTTTGTCTCCCCGAGAAAATTCCATCTCTCTATTTGGTCCATTGCGAGAACCCGGTCGATTTCTCACAATAATAGTATCTTTTGGTTTGCGACGGTAACTCGGTATATCGACTATACGATCGTTCACTAGAATGTGTCTATGATTAACTAATTGCCTAGCTGCAGGAATAGTAGGAGCCATACCTGGACGAGAAACAATATTATCTGGAACGCATTTCGAGTAGCTGTAATGGTACTTGACCTGTTGAACCCTTGGCTCTTCTAGCAATACGAACGTATCTAGGCAATTGTCGTTCCGTTGATCCATAATTGAAACGTAATCTCTGTTTGGCTTCCAGACGCACGCAAAATTGAGATACCTTTCTCGAAGCAGATTAATCAATAGCAATTCGTGCTTCTCTCGGATTTGATGTTTTATTTGTAAGCCCGGGTAGATCCTTGAGACGACGTATTATTTTCAGACGGGGTCCTCGATAACGAGACATAAAAACTCCTTCTTTGTAAGCATGGTAAGACCCGGAATGGACCTCTCCGTAATCGAAGTACTGGTACTATTTATAAGTGTCACCCAATTTTGTTGAACATTTGGTATTTGTAATAATCATAACATATGAATGTAGACGAACAAATACTCGAATTCCCATCGACTCTATTGGAAATGGAGGCTTCGACGCCGGGGACAAAGCCGAAGGGAGACACGGTATTGGTGCATCGACTGATACTGGGCAATATTCTGCCGGAATCGAACCGATAACCTCTGCCTTGTGAATGTGGTACTTCCGAATCCAAACCAAGCTTTCCTGGTTCTTTTGAACCCCATGGGATGGAATAGAACCCTCCTAAAGCGACAATGGTGGTTGCGCCCACGGCGCAGTCAGCCGCAAGGGTTATTCAACCACAGAGATGGGTTAGATGAGTCGATAATTCCATCTCCTACCGTATCGTATTGATTTAATTACCCCACCCGTGTATAATTCTTATGGGTACGCGAATACGGAGAAGCAGGGTATGGTCTCGCAGATATATATTCTCTGGGATCGGTGGAGTCCCTTTCTGGAGGAAATTGGGAATAGAAACAGAAAAGGAAGAGGTTGAGAATTCGGGGAATCGGGACGGGGTATATAATTTCCCGCTTGACCGGAATCAAGAGACTCGTGAAATATCTCTGGAACAAATGGCATGGAACATGCAAACTCGGATGGCATGCAAAAGGATTTGATGCAATTGCAGATCCATTGCTTCGGTTTGGGACTCAAGGGGGGGGGGGGTATGGCGGAATGGTAGACGCTGCGGGACTCGATTGGATTGAGCCTAGGTATGGAAACACACCGAGTGATAGCTTTCAAATTCAGGGAAACCTAGGATTATTTAGTAGGCGATCCTGAGCCAAATCTCATTTCAGAAGCAGGATTCGGATGATGAGATAGGTGCAGAGACTCGACGGAAGCTATTCCGACGAACGATCTATTAATTTCTATTATTCATTAAGCGGATAGATGTTCTCTTTCCATGGATGATTCAATCTAGAATGATCCTATAAGCGGCGAGGATCCTCTCCAGTGCATACTCAACATCCGCACCGAGGATTGTATCAAAATCTCGAGAATCTCGGGTATTGGTGGGATCTACTCGATTATCCCCGAATCCCATCTTCTCCTGATTTCCTCTTTGTGTATGTATACTCCGTATTCGGATGAATATGGTTCGATGAATAACCATTAGTAACAGACCTTCGCGGATAGAGATGGAGTCCAACTCTACGCCGTTGATGGAAACAGCAATTGCAAATTGTGGTAGAAAGAAAATCCGTTGGTCTTTGTAGGACCGTGAGGGTTCGAGTCCTTACATCCCCAGTAGAACGGGATGAAACATATTATCCAAATTGCGTAGGAGTTGTGGGAAGCATCTACCCCATGAAACAGAGAAATCCCTCCCCGTCTATTCTGGTGGATGGGATTCTTCGACCCATCAAGGCGGGACGAAGGGTATCGAGATACATCTCCCGAATACGTATTGATTTCCTCCACCTAAACGAGAGGGGATCCATGCTCCCGATTCATAGCTCAATCGAATCGGATTGATGTCTCGTCCCCAGCCTCGAGAATATTTTTGAGTGGTTTGCGACTGAACCATTCGGCAAATCCAATGGATTGTCTGAATGGTTCGCCTGCAATAATAAAAAAAAAAATGGATTCGTGAGGATAGTTACTTCGATTGGACGGATAGGTAAGGGAAAGAATCAATCCACGCTGGGATATTTGTTTGGGATTATCGCGGAATCACTGGCCGGGATAGCTCAGTAGGTAGAGCAGAGGACTGAAATCCTCGTGTCACCAGTTCAAGTCTGGTTCCTGGCATACCGATGGGAAATAATTTGATCTGATGGCTGCGGGCGAAAACCGCACTTGGAAATAGGAGAATCCAAAAAAAAAATATGGATTGCTTATTGGTCTACTGGTCGGGGTATGTATCTATACCCACACCTACATACGCTTGAACGTGCATATGTAGGTGCGGATTTCGATGCAGATACGTGGATGCGATTGATCGTACGAGAAACAAGTGTCTCAAATAAGGTAGACCAGCCTCACCTGCCGCACAAGATAAATAGAATGATACAGAATTGGCTAGTGGGAGGATGGCTTTCAATTTTGCCTCCGTCCCAATTCGATAAGCATCCTGTAGCTCATAAAAGTCGGGTACGACATAATCCTTACGTAAAGGCCATCCCAGCCGGCTCCCAGGCATTAAGATACGTTGTAGGTGCGGATGACTCTCATAAGTGATTCTAACATATCATAGGATTCCCGTTCCTGGAAATTGGAACTTTCCAAACCCAACAAACGGATGGAATCCTGGGGTCTTTTCTCGGAACGAAGACTTTTGTACATACTTCTTCAGGTTGATCTGCATCGTCTCGCACCTCCGTCAGATGATACACACTAGCTAGGGATCCTCCTGGTGCTGCATCATAGGCACATTGGGAACGGGGATAATTGAAACCGCACGCATATGAAGCAACAGCTATAGAAGGCCAATCCCCTGCTTTGACCTGTGGGATCTCGACACCCCGGTAATCAGAACCTAAAGGTCTGTGGGCTAAACTATGTCTAGTCGACCAAGCGGGTAATCGACCCCGCATCTCGATGTTGGAATCGCCGTTGTTATTGATAATACTCATATTAGCTAACGTTCTATATCTCTGTGGAATATCTTCACCCGCCCGCCCTCTGATACGGGATTCTTCATGCATACTTTCGAATCCACTCAATCCCCTTCGAGAGGATATTTGATAGGGATTTCGAAGACTGATTTGCGATTCGTTGATTGTATTCACCGGTATAGGTATTGGGTACGAAAAAAAGTCGGTGATTCAGACTAAAATTATCTCTTCCGGGTTCGACAAGAAGTTCGATCCCTATAGTTTTCCTGAGCAATTCTTTTGCGGGGTTTTGTCACAGCATCAATAATAGCTTCGGGCTTGGGCGGACGACCCGGCAAATAAATGTCCACAGGAATCAATTTATCCACTCCGCGAACGGTGCTGTAAGAATCCGTACTAAACATGCCTCCCGTAATGGTACATGCCCCATAGCAATTACATACTTTGGTTCGGGCATTTGTTCATAGAGTCTCACTAGAGACGGAGCCATCTTCATGGTGATAGTACCCGCCGTTATTATGGGATCAGCTTGTCTGGGGCTGGATCTTGGTACTAGACCGTACCGGTCGAAGTCGAAGCGTGAACCAATTAATGAGGCGAATTCAATGGAGCAGCAGCTAGTACCGTAAAGGAGTGGCCACAAACTGGAAAGTCGAGACCAATTGGAGAGATCATTCAAGTTAGTCAAAATAATCGAGTTTGATGTGTCCTTGATCGGGGGAGAAGGACTCCACGGAGTTAATTAGTGGATTCCCCCCACGGGAGTCGACTCCGTTCCTCTTACCCGAATAGTTAGAAATTAGGACATTCCAATGCTCCTTTCACCATGCATAAATCGAACCGACAATTAATATGGATATGGGGATAGACACTTCAGTAAAAGCAAATAGACCCAATTCCTGAAACTCATAGCCCGGGGATAGGGAGAGACCGTCTCGACGTCGGGAATAACGAATACCGGGCAAACATAATAATAACGGATCTGGAATTGGATCCAGCCCCTCCCTTTGGTTCCATACCTGATTCATAGCTTGTTAGTTTTTCAGGCCCCTCGCGGATGGGTGCGACGGATCTGGAAACCGAAAAGGCTGTATAGGAAAAAAGGATGGATACTAGTAGGAGGATCCGGAAGGAATCGTGTTTAGGAAGCAAAAACATTTACATACTCCTCCTGCTTCGGTATTTATCTTCTCACCCCACCGTGTGGGTGTAACATCTTTATGATAAGTGAAGGGGGGGGGGTTGCTGACTCCTCGATCGTTCGATCGGGGATGAGATGCCAGACGTGGCTCACGGACATCTCATCCCAGAATGGAATCGGGATGTACACCCCCCCAGTGATGAGCCAATCGTCCCTCCGATCCAGTCCTCGGAAGATGCTGGATACCAAATGGACTTGCGAGAAGATTTATTAGAAACAGGACTCCCCATCCGGAAATGAGCTCTTGGCTGGAATCCGTGAGATGAGTCAAATTGCCGGAAGAACCGGATGGGGACTATATTCTACTAAGTAGGTAGTGGGGTATGGTATGTACCTCCCTACCGAATCGATGCATAAGATTGATTTATACGGATTATCTATTATGGAAAGCAATCCGTCAATTTAGATTCTTATCTGAATTTTCTCCGATTGACCATCATTGAGGACTTATTAATGAATAATTCCTTCTCCTTCCTGATCTTCATCCCTATCCCTGATCGAAACGGAAGTAGTGACCCTACGATCTATATAGTTCATGCGAGTCGCGTTGAATCTGGGTAATTCTCAATTAGTTCCGCTGCGATGGGCGAGACCGGCTTATCATTAAAGAATTAGGGCTATACGGATTCGAACCGTAAACATTCTCGGTAATGCAGATCGGAATATATAAATTCTTGAACTGCTTCACGAACCCAACATGCTTCTTTCGTGGCATTGGGCTCCCTCATCAACTAGTCTTCCACCGGATGGAGAAGAAGCCATTGTTGATGCACCATCCTTTGCTTCATTATAAATAACAAAGAAATGGTTCCGTGTGCTCGAAGAACTCGTTCCCTCCGAAGCAATCCCGAAGTCTCTCGAGAAGATTCTTAGTGTTGACACAGGTTTGCATCCCGTAGACACAAATCCACTTAATTCTAAGTGTCTCGATCGCCTAGGAAGGAGATACGATACCCTCATACACCTCAAGGTTCGTAGGACGAAGAAGAGATCTTGTTGAGGTCCTCGCATTGCCCCCACCACCCTTAGCATTAGACGTATCATCTACTGACCATATCAACCCACCGAAATCGATCCTTTTTCCGATCGATTCTTCGTCATGCTACTGTTCTTCCACATCTCCCAATAGGGTAAGACATAAGTAACTTACGCGGTATATTCCGCGTAGATCGGTTGAATAGCGACGAACCCTTCCCGAGAAGCATCGGCGCACGTGTAAACGAGGTGCTCTACCGTTGAGCTATAGCCCTGTGGCTACATTAGTATAATGCATCGGATGATCCCTGTCAAGCTGGTAACCAACACAACCGAGAAGGAGGCGAGACTCATCTTTTGCCGTTAAAATCAAATATTTATTGATGTTCTAATTGTTTGAAATTCTCTCCCTGGGTCGGTATAATAGAGTACTACAAGCAATAGAAGCCTACTTAACTCAGTGGTTGGAGTGTCGCTTTCATACGGCGAGAGTCATTGGTTCGAATCCAATAGTAGGTAAAACTCATTAGGTACCACAATACTTGAAATGATACCTAATAAGTTCTACAAATATTTGGGATGGATACGAAGTATTACGGGACTAACAAATCATTGTGTGTCCCATCATGCTTTTCCCGTCGTTTCTCACAGGCGCAACTAAAAGTGGGAATGATTGAGTAGTATTTGAAGCCTCTAATCTCGCCTTAGCTCTTTTAAATGCTAGATTAGCTTCAATAGCTTTCCTTCTGCCTTCGGCTTGAGCTGCGTCAGCTTGAGCTGTCTGAAGAGCTTCCCGAGCCTCCTCAGGATCAATTTCGGTAGCTCGTTCTGCTTCGTTGACTGATGTTGTTACCTGATTACTGTCTACCATGGCGAAACCACCCATCAACGCCATTGCGGACCACTGTCATCGTGACGTACCTTCGGGACTCCCATATCCAAAGCTGTAAGAAGTGGAGCGTGATTGGGCAATACACCAATCTGGCCACTACTCGTAGATGGGACGATTTCTCGAACCTCAGAATTCCAAACAGTTCGATTAGGAGCCATTACACGAAGATTCAGTACCATCCCTTTCATTGACCCTCCACTTGTAAGGTTGCAGCCTTCGTGGTGGCTTCATCGATGTTGCCAACCAGATGAAAAGCTTGTTCAGGGAGATTATCCAATTCTCCAGGAAGAATCATTTGAAATCCCTTAGTGGTTTCTGTTAAACTAACATATTTCCCTGGCGAACCAGTAAATACTTCTGCTACGAGGAAGGGTTGTGATAAGAAACGTTCTATCTTCCGAGCCCGAGCTACCGTTAGACGGTCCTCTTCTGACGATTCATCCAGTCCGGGAATAGCTATAATATCTTGCAATTCCTTATAACGCTGTAAAGTCTGTTTAACCCCTTGTGCGGTTTCGTAATGCTCTTCACCCACAATCCAGGGTTGTAACATGGTTGAAGTCGAATCCAAGGGATCTACAGCCGGATAAATACCTTTAGCTGCTAGTCCTCTCGAAAGCACAGTGGTAGCATCTGGGTGTGCAAATGTTGTAGCAGGAGCTGGGTCAGTCGAATCATCTGCAGGTACATAAACAGCTTGAATAGAAGTTATCGATCCTTCCTTGGTAGAAGTAATTCTCTCTTGTGGGGATCCCGTTTCTGTACTAAGAGTTGGTTGATGACCCACGGCGGAAGGCATTCTACCCAATAAAGCAGAAACTTCTGATCCTGCTTGGACCAAAACGAAATATGTTGTCGATAGATAAAAGGACATCTTGCTTGTTCACATCTCGGAAATATTCAGCCATTGTCAGAGCAGTTGAACCAACTCTCATACGAGCTCCTGGTGGTTCATTCATCTGACCATGAACTGGAGCCACCTTCGATTCTGATATATCTTGTTCATTAATAACTTTCGATTCCTTCGTTTCCATGTAAAGATCATTACCCTCACGGGTGCGTTCCCCCACCCCACCAAATACAGATACACCTCCGTGAGCCTTGGCGATGTTGTTAATTGATTCCGTGATAGGAACCGTTTTTCCCACTCCAGCTCCTCCAAATGATCCAATCTTTCCTCCTCGACGATAGGGAGCCAAAAGATCCGCGACTTTAATCCCCGTCTCAAATATAGATAATTTAGTATCCAACTGCGTAAATGCCGGAGCGGATCTATGAATGGGGGACGTCGTACCAATATCTACGGACCCAAGTCATCGACGGGGTTCACCAGGGACATTAGAGATTCAACCAGGAGTAATTTCACCAACAGGAACACTGAGAGGAGCTCCTGTATCGACGACGCCCATACCTCTCATCAGACCATCTGTAGCACTCATAGCTACGGCTCTGACTTCATTATTACCCGGTAATTGTTGCACCTCACGAGTAACATTAATCTCTTGACCCGCCGGGTTTTTCCCCTTAACCATCGAAGAGTTGTAGATATTGGGCATTTTACCTGGAGGGAAGACACATCCGATACTGGTCCAATGATCTGGGTAATATATCCACATTTCTCTCCACTGATTTAGAAATTCCAAAAGCAGAAGAACTGGTTTTCGTAACTGTTTTGGTGTATTATCTTCATTTGATTGTCGAATTGGCAGAACCATCTGGCATTTCATTGCTAATTGGTTGATGGTGGGGAGTTACTAGTTCCACACCCTTCTCCCCCTTTTTCAAACATATCATTTGCTTCCTCGGAAGTCGATTCCGATCCATCCAGATGGGTGACAGGTACTGTAGGATTTGATTTTCCTCCTCTCCACATATGGGTCGGAGGCAAAAGAGCGCGGTACCCACGAGTTGGTCCATCTAGTTAGATGTGATTGCTACATCTCATTCGTCGAATCCCCTTTTTCCCCCGTCTATTCGCAAAGCGAACCAGATATCGAATCAATCCCCTTTTTTGCTTCTACTGACCAGTCTAACCACGAAAAGATTCCCGAGTCAATGTATCGAGATGTATTACGATCTATTCTTCAAGCAATTTCCGTGCGAAACAACCAGAGTCAGTTGCATTACATGTGGGACGTATTATAAAATACTAATGTCCCATGCTTGAGGTAGAGTTTCGACAAACGTCTCGAGTCGAATCTATCAGGAACCTATTCCACGCTTCACGTTGAATTCTTCCATCTATGTCGAGCAGATCTCATCCTTGCAGGATTTACTAATTGAATTGTAAGGAGGGACTCATGTCACCACAAACAGAGACTAAAACAGGTATTGGGTTCAAAGCTGGTGTTAAAGATTATCGACTAACTTACTATACTCCCGATTATGAGACCAAAGATACTGACATCTTGGCAGCCTTCCGGATGACTCCGCAACCCGGGGTACCGCCTGAGGAAGCTGGAGCTGCAGTAGCTGCAGAATCTTCCACAGGTACGTGGACCACTGTGTGGACGGATGGACTGACTAGTCTCGATCGTTACAAGGGTCGATGCTACGACATCGAACCCGTTGCTGGGGAAGAGAATCAATATATCGCATATGTAGCTTATCCTTTGGATCTATTTGAAGAGGGTTCCGTCACCAATATGTCACTTCCATTGTAGGTAACGTATTTGGATTTAAAGCCCCACGAGCTCTACGTTTGGAGGATCTGAGAATTCCTCCTGCTTATTCCAAGACTTTCATTGGGCCGCCTCACGGTATCCAAGTCGAAAGGGATTAAACTGAACAAATATGGTCGTCCCTTGCTGGGATGTACAATCAAGCCAAAATTGGGCTTATCTGCTAAAAACTATGGCAGGGCTGTTTACGAATGTCTCCGTGGCGGACTTGATTTTACGAAGGATGATGAGAACGTAAATTCTCAACCATTCATGCGTTGGAGGGACCGGTTCCTGTTTGTGGCAGAAGCTCTTTTCAAGGCTCAGGCCGAAACGGGCGAAATAAAAGGACATTATCTAAATGCCACTGCGGGTACGTGTGAGGAAATGATGAAAAGAGCAGTCTTTGCTAGAGAATCGGGAGCACCCATCGTCATGCATGATTATTTGACGGGAGGCTTCACTGCAAATACTAGCTTGGCCTTTTATTGTCGAGATAATGGGCTACTGCTTCATATCCACCGCGCGATGCATGCTGTTATCGATAGACAGAGAAATCACGGTATCCATTTTCGTGTCCTAGCCAAAGCATTGCGTATGTCCGGCGGGGATCATATCCACGCCGGGACCGTAGTGGGTAAACTGGAGGGAGAACGAGAAGTCACACTGGGTTTCGTCGATTTGCTACGCGACGATTATATCGAGAAAGACCGAAGCCGTGGTATATATTTCACTCAGGATTGGGTATCCATGCCAGGTGTATTTCCCGTAGCCTCGGGAGGTATCCATGTCTGGCATATGCCCGCTCTAACTGAAATCTTCGGAGATGATTCTGTCTCACAGTTCGGCGGAGGAACCTTGGGACACCCCTGGGGAAACGCACCAGGCGCCGTAGCTAATCGAGTTGCATTGGAGGCTTGTGTACAAGCTCGTAATGAGGGACGTGATCTTGCTCGTGAAGGTAACGAGATTATCCGCGAAGCTAGTAAGTGGAGTCCCGAATTGGCTGCTGCTTGCGAGGTATGGAAACAGATCAAATTTGAATTCGACACAATTGATACATTGTAATTTCCGTAACTATTCGGGAATCTCATTCATTCGGTAGGATTCGTGGGGCGAACAGGGAGTATAGGGAGAAGGAACATTCCCCTCCATACTCCCGATATGCCACGGATCGGAGTTGGTAGCTCAGCGGATGAGAGCACATGGTTCCGATCCATGGGGACGGGGGTTCGAATCCCCCCCAATTTGCATAGGAGAGGTGGAATACGAGCTGCAGAGACTCGAGTAGTAAGGAAATGATTCAGTGCCTCTCAGTACACGACACAACTATTTCCACGAAGTGTTATTGGATAATTATTTGTGGGGTTCTAACATATGATTGATCAAATAGATGATCAGTCAATTGCCAATTAGTTATCGGATTCGGAGTCAGTCTCGATTCGACGCCTATTCCGAACAGACGCTGATCCTGATAGTTCAGAAATGATTTCTCCATCTCTGTGTCTATCTCATTGATGAAATGAAATCTAATAGAATCGACTGTTTTTACCTCCGAAGCGAAGGAGAAGAAATGAATGAGGAAATTCCTATGTCTGTGAGAAATCGGTTCGAAGATAAACGCGAATTTGGTGGATTGATCGGGGCTTTCCTCGAAAAAGCCACAAAGGGTTACGTTTTGAGTGAGAGAGGAAGGAATAGAGACATAAGCATTGATACCGACAGGGGGTTGTGGACTCGGTGTGACAACTGCGGTAACATGCTTTACGTGAGATTCCCAAAACAAAATAAAAATATTTGTGAGGAGTGCGGCTATCACCCCCCAATGACTAGTACAGAAAGAATCGAACTTCCGATCGATCGTGACACTTGGATTCCCATGGATGAAGACATGACTGCATAAGATGTTCCAGGTTTCTCTGACGGGGATTCTCATGGAAGTCGCATCATCAACTCCCAGAAACGAACGGGTTTAACTGATGCTGTTCAGACAGGGGTGGGATGTCTAAACGGGACACCTATTGCGCTTGGTGTTACGGACTTTCAATCCACGGGGGGAAGTATGGGTTCTGTGGTAGGTGAAAAGATTACCCGCTCAATCGAATGTGCCACGGATCAATCCCTTCCACTAGTTATTATCTGTGCTTCCGGCGGAGCACGTACGCAAGAAGGGACGTTGAGTCTGATGCAGATGGCTAAGATTCCTCCCGTCCCACAAATACATCAGGTTCAGAAGGGATTATTATATATATCGGTTCCTACCTATCCAACTACGGGTGGTGTTACTGCTAGTTCTGGTACGTTAGGGGACGTAATTATTGCTGAGTCCAAAGCATACATAGCATTTGCTGGGAAAAGGGTGATTGAACAAACACTGCGTCAGAAGATACCCGATGGCTTTCAAGTAGCTGAATCTTTATTTGATCATGGATCACCCGATTCAATTGTTCCACGTAATCCTCTAAAAGGTGTTCCGAGTGAGATATCTGAGCTTTATTCTTCAGCTCCTTGTAAAAGGAATTGAACCTCCTTTCCCCCCATTCGGTTAAACCCCCGTTTCTATCACTCTCCCTCCTTCTCATTAATCAAGTTAGGAATTATCAATTCGGGGTTGTCCTACTAATCTCTCTACCTCTCCAATGAGAGGAATTTATTCAGCGAACCGTCGTAACAATACTTTTCTATCCTTCTCTGATATCACGCCATGCAAATTATGCCACAATGCAATTATACCTCAGTAAGAAATCGAGATTAACCATCGGTATAATTTCGGACTCTGCTGTGCGCCTGATTCGACGAAGTAGACACCGCGGATGTCTGCAGATTCATTGAGTCAGTTGATCGGAGCTGGAATCAGATACCTTACCGGAAACAATATGGATTTCGTAGCAATTTCCGAGTAACTGTCTCGATATATCGAATGTATAAAAACTTCCTTTCTACGTGAGATAAGGAGACTATTATTAGACATTGGGGGATAAAAGATAAAAATAACAATATAATGTCATTATAGATACATCTATCTGTGTCATATCTTTCTTACTTGAGGTGATTCCATTACGACAGCGTCCTATTTACCTTCCATTTCTGTACCCCTAGTAGGTTCGGTCTTTCCGGCAATTACAATGATATCTCTGTTTATTTATATAGAACGGGACGAAATTCTACAATTTCTTGTTCTGTACACTATCTCACGGAAATTGTTCCATAGGATCGATCAATTACGACTACTACTCTTGCTT
Organism: Dipteris shenzhenensis; assembly: GCF_047967505.1. NCBI lineage: Eukaryota > Viridiplantae > Streptophyta > Polypodiopsida > Gleicheniales > Dipteridaceae > Dipteris > Dipteris shenzhenensis. The sequence goes on along the minus strand of NW_028239548.1, from coordinate 17,196 downwards.
TTGATTCGGTCGGATATATTCTTTCCACATAGCTTCACCGGCGGTTATTTTATTTGAGCACTTGTTTTAGCACTTGGGAATCTTTAACGTCATCTCAATCTATATCTCACTTTCCCCTTATGGATAAGTGAGACGTGGATCGTTCCATCGTTGCTAAGACATATAGATCTTAGCGACCCCCACCTACGCACCAAAACAGTGGAAAATGTTCTAAACTTCTCGGAAACAGAATCCCTTCCAAGAATCCTTTTCAAAATGAAGTGATGTCGAAGCATCGGCTGTATCTGTATCTGCATCTATTCGGGGAGGGGGGGGGGGGGTAGGGTAGAGGTGGGACCAATAACAATATAAGCGGCTGATTCATTCCAACAAGGCAATTTCTGGAGGGAGTATTAAAGAATCGTCAATCCGAATGGTTTCGAGTAGATTCTCCAAGAGGTTCTCGTAGATTCAGTAATTTGTGTTGGGCCCGTATCCCGGTTCGTGGCGCAATGGGTTTTCCGGCGGTTGGAATCTCTAGTTATATTGGTGAAGATTTAATCCCCACACTTCCATCTGGACAGATTGTTTTCATTCCACAAGGTATTGTGATGTGTTTCTATGGTATCGCGGGTCTCTTCCCTGGATTTTATCCGTGGCGTACGATATTTCGGGATGTGGGTAGCGGCTACAATTCATTTGATAAATGAGAAGGAATCTTCCCCATTTCTCGCTGGGGTTTCCCCGGGGGAAACCGTCGTATTTGTATCCAATTTGCAATGAGAGATATACAAGCAGTTAAATTGGAAATTCGAGGAGGTTTCTATCCTCGTCGAGTCCTTTACTTGAAGATGAGGGGTCGGCAAGACATTCCCCTAACCCGGATTGGTGAGGATTCGGCGTCGGGAGAAACAGAAGAAAAAGCTGCTGAACTTGCTCGTTTTTCACGTGTATCAATCGAGGGATTCTAATATTTCGACCGATCCGGAGGTTCCTAGAAGAAGCGAATGAGATGAGGGAAGGAAATTAGGATGGTATAGTGACGATTAGAGAAGGGAATTAGAAAAGAGGATTCGATTACGGGGATTCATCCACTTAGTAATTTACTTCGTGAATTCCCCTCCTCACCATATAAATAATATATGAAATCATACTGTTGGAGACTCCTCCGGTGGTTCTACAATACCCCACGTCGCTCCCCGGATAGAGCTTACGAAGCTAGTAAGCGACTACAATCCGTAAGAGAAGACTCTTCCTATTATCTAGAAACAATATCATCTACGGAAGATTCGTCACAGGCTGCGGTAGCTCATACGGATGCAGAACCTAGTAAATCTCTATCTACTATATATCGGAGTCTTTTAGAATGTAGGATCAGCATATCTGTATCGAAGATTCGGAATAGTCTTAAGTTCTTTATCAGGAGGAAGCAACGCCAGTTGCTCCTGATCGGGAATTATCCTCCTACCTCCCGTGGGAAAGAAATATCGACAGAGGAAAGGTCCCGTGATGCATCTCCATCTCACCCCCCAGTTGCTCTGCCTCTTCAATCAGCGCCTCCACTGGTTCGTCTAGATCCCTGCAGGGTGGGGAGGAAACCAAACATAATTGGTGATTTATCGCAAAATCCACCAGGGGATAATCCTTTGGCTCCTGCGGGTAAATATGTGTCAAGAGAATCGAGTAAGACGGAACAAATGAATAGGAAATTGGCTCGGATCGAAGCAACTCCAAATGATCCTGATTCCTGGACACGGCACCGTCCCACAACTTCTCCGTCACTCCAAATAAATGATAACTCAAATGATAAATTTTCTGTCCGCAAATCAGTGGATTCCCCCAGTAGTACAACGGCTTATGAGTCTATAAGTCTGATGCCACGGTCCATAACTCGTACTTCATCAAGGTTCAACACAGAGTTGACGGGTCAATCGAGTTCATTAGTACTTAACGATTCTGAATTGGCTAAATATCAAGCAGTAGCTCCTATTCAATATATCGGATGTCTATTACTTCTCCCTTCCGCGATTCCAATTGTCTTGAAGAATTGGTTTCTAGAACCTCGGATCAGAAATTGGTGGAATACCTTCCAGTCACAAATATTTATTAATTCTTTCCGGGAAGAGGTAGCTCTCAAACGACTTCAGGAGATAGAAGGCTTACTCCGGTTGGGTGAAACAATGAGAGGCTCTGTATATACCTAATTACAAGACTACGGCACAGATGTGTATGACAAAACTATTCAATTGGTGGTAATATGTAACGAGGGAAACACCCAGATAATCTCGCACCTAGTAACCGACGTAATTAGCATTGCCACCTCGATCTGCTTGTTCGTAGTAGGTAAAGAAAGACTCGCAGTTTCAAATTCCTGGATTCGGGAGTTATTCTATAGCTTAAATGATACGACGAAAGCGTTCTCTACTCCACCATTAACGGATTTATGTATTGGATTTCACTCCCCCCACGGTTGGGAAATAGTTGTAGATTCTCTCCTGGAACATCTGGGATTCGCTCACAACAAATATGTAATCTCTTGTTTCGTCTCAACCTTCCCGGTTATTTCAGACACAGTCTCCAAATATCGGATTCCTCGCCATTTGAGTCGTATATCTCCTTCAATCGTAGCGACTTATCACACAATGAATGAATGATAATCACTCCACCGAGTATCTGCCAGTTGCATCCAACGGAGTAGACTCACTTCTCGTAGGAATTGGATTTTATTATCCTCTTCTGGTATTGGGTAGTGGGAGGATAAAAATTTGCAATTCCCGCAATCGTCGGGATATCAGAATACTCCAAAAGAGGGGAGTAATATTTTACCTATGATGTCAAGAAACAATCTATTTGTGAGAAACCCTAATACTAATAATCGAACTATGCGAAAGAGAAGTAGTAAGGACTGGATGGCGAAGTGGTTGACCCTGTCATTTCCAATGTTGATCACTCTGGATGGAATGAATCGTCCATCCGTATCAAATGCATATCCGATTTTTGCGCAATAGAATTACGAGGATCCACGAGAAGCAACTGGACGTATTGTATGTGCTAATCGTCACTTGGCTAAGAAACCCGTGGATATTGAGGTTCCGCAATCTGTTCTTCCCAATACTGTGTCCGAAGCAGTTGTTAAGATTCCTTATGATATGTAGATAAAATAAGTACTTGCAAATGGTAAAAAGGGAGGATTGAATGTAGGCGCCGTACCGATCCCACCCGAAGGGTTTGAATTGGCTCCTTCTGATCGTCTTCCAACCGAAGCGAGGGAGAAATTAAGTAAACTTTCGTTCCAGAGCTATCGCCCCGATAGAAAGAACATGATAGTAATAGGTCCGGTTCCGGGTAAGCTATATAGTGAAATCGTATTTCCGATTCTCTCACCGGATCCTGCCGTTGATAAAGAGGTACACTTTTTAAAATACCCCCTATATGTTGGAGGGAATAGGGGAAGGGGACAGATCTATCCCGATGGAAGTAAAAGCAATAATACGGTTTACAACGCTTCGGCGACGGGAAGGATAACTAGAATAACACGTAGGGAGAGGGGGGGTGGATACGAAATCACTACCCAAGAGACATCGGGGGGTCGTGAAGTAGTTGATACTGTACCTCCCGGTCCCGAACTTATCGTTTCGGAGGGTGAATATATTAAAGCTGATTAACCATCGACCAATAACCCTAACGTGGGTGGATTCGGTCAAGCAGAGGCAGAGATTGTACTTCAGGATCCATTACGTGTTCAAGGTCTTCTACTTTTTCTTGCATCGGTTACTCTGGCCCAGATATTCCCAGTGTCAAAGAAGAAGCAGTTCGAGAAAGTCCAATTGGCGGAGATGAATTTCTGAGTCCATACTTTTCGGATGTGAACCATCCGGAAAGGGTTGGTAATTGACTGTAAATCCGACGAGTCAAAGACAAATTCTGGATTTCTACCTCTTCTATACGTCTAAACGAAGCGATAAGTACAACTCTTGTGGTATCATTTGGAGCCGGTTGAGTCCAGTTAGCAGTAAGAATAACTGGAATTCTTCAAAAACATATTCGGTGATGAAACCAAGTTTTCAATAATAGTCTCCCCGACAGGTATCAGAAAATATATCCAATTTTGCTAACTATTTTTTCTATTCCGATATCGGTGGTGGCGGGTGAGCCACCGCCACCGTGTACTCCCCCCAATTTACTATGAGGAAATCGACCTGGAATTGGATTTAAACCTCAGGTCGAGTCCTTCCTTCTTCCTCCCGAGTCCAGAGATTTAATGTGATATGATTCCCCCCATCCCTCGATCTCTCGAAGAATCAGACGAGTGACTCGTGGGTTGGTTTGTTATCAAAAGCATATGCACCCTCCCAATCCCGGTAGGAATCTGTCCCATACTTATCAAATGATTGCAATAATTACCGCCCCTTCATCCAATTGCGATCGATTCTTCGGGAGAGAATCGATCGAATAACCTACTCACCCGAGTACGGTACCAGAATTTGACTCTGCTGAGGCGGAGTAGCATATACAGCTGGGGGGTTGTCGCACCCGGAGCAGTAGAACAGACTCCGGAAGAGGGGGTTGACCCGTTTCCGGACCTATGAACCCCCGGGATCCGGCACATCTTTTCACCTGCGAGTAGGAAGAATTTCCCAATGCTTATTCATTCTCAGAGGGATGATCCCAATCCCGAATAGGCTCCATGAAAGAATATTCCCAGTAGACCTATCACGAGTATACCAGCTACGGTACCTATAAGCCACAGAGGAATCCTTCCAGTGGTATTGGCCATTTGTCCCACCCCCCTCCCTTTTTGATTTCATTATTTAGTCACGACTCGAGACACGAACAGTCACAAATAAATCAGGTCTTAGTTTTTCCCAATTGGGGTTATCAAATCTCTTCAGTTTCTAATTGAAGAAGTAGTTGGAAAATGAGACGGCAAGTACGAAGATCAATAAGAGTCCCCGATAAAGGCTTGTACGATTCAATTCCACACTCTGTTTATTCGGGTTCGGTTGCGTCGTGGATTTATAGCTTATATAGGGATTATCGCTGAATGAATTGCATTGCCGATATAGAGCCTGGAAAAAAAACTGTAGGTACAGCTAGTCCGTGGACGGCTAGCCACCTAACGGTGAAAATCGGATAAGTTCTATCTGGAGTCGTTGGTACCTCCTGAGATCTAGTAAATGCATCAGCTTGTTCCAGCGAATCGAAGCGGCCAGTTACTAAAGGAACTTCTTGTCGGCTCTCCGTAAAATATTCATTTGGGCGGGGACTTCCAGAAACGTCGTAAGCCAAACCTGTACTGACGAATAACCAACCTGCAATAGACGGAGAAGGTATAGTAATGCTATGGATGACCCAGTATCGAATACTAGTAATAATGTCAGCAGAAGGACGTTCTCCCGTATTCCCAGACATGTTCAGCTCCGTATATCCCTGCGGGATTAAGGAGGATTGCTTGCCGAGAGGTGTGAGTACCAGTAGATGGAGAATCTACCGGTATACCTGAGCGATCCCCGTTAAGTTGTCATTATTATACCGAGGGTATACCCGAAACATACTGGATTAGTATAGCTAGCCCCCCCTCGAAGCAGCAATATTCCTCTTATTTCGCCGGATAAATAAACGAGTTGTAAATAAACCGAGCGGAGAAACCGTAATTCCCCCCCTCCCCCCCGAGTATACAAATCTATCAGTATTTTCTCCGCGTTTTAGGAGAACCTATGGAAAGAATATGATTCTTTTTTTTTCCCCGATTGTTCAATTGGAGGTTCCGATGCTTCCGGTGAGTCTCAACGCGCGTGGTTAACCCACCACGTCTAAGTTTCTTTCGAATGACTTCCGTATCAAATCCTGCCATTAGAACTATAGGATTCTCCATCGAGAACTCGGGGGAACCTGGTCATGTAGGGGTATCTGATACATATAATTGAGATATTAATATCCAATCTTGTCTTGTTCCTCTTTCTGGGAAGATTCGATTCCTCCCACTCATTCAGAGGTTGGAGATATTTCGATGAACTGTCGATCCCATTCCCAGCTTCTGAAACGCGATCTTCTCGTCGGATAAACTGCTCTCATATGTCTACCAAGCTTCGAATCCCCTTTCGATAGTTCCGAGTAACCAATTATTTTTCTACTAACCTATCTGCTAAATCAATTTGGTACTTAAATCTATGCTTACTCCACCGAGTCACTTCGCTTTTCTATCGTCCGCACCAATCTCAACTTCAGTATTATTTGTTGGATTGAATAAGATCCGGCTTATATGATACAAGAGTATCAGCTTAGAAGGAACGAGGAGTGCCCATTAGCACTTACTGATCCGCCGCACTTACCAATCATCTATTACCAATTAATACCTGAATCTTTTTCGGTAAGTATTTGTACTAAATGTATGTGAACCCAAATGGTTGAAGCACTGCTATCCGGAATTGTGTTGGGTTTGATCCCAATAACTCTAGCTGGATTATTTGTAACTGCATATTTGCAATATCGACGTGGCGACCAACTAGATATTCGGTAGAAGACGGAGACTCATTTGCCATATCCTTCTCCCATTCCTAAGATCTCTCTGGTAATCCAGAGGGATCGGGAAATGCAAATTCTTAGTATGTGTGGGTATTGGTCGAACCAGCTGATACCGACTTGAGTCGGAGAAACACGCCCTGTAGGATTTGAACCTACGACATCAGGTTTTGGAGACCTGCGTTCTACCGAACTGAACTAAGGGCGCTCCATTCCCCACGTAAGCCAGTTTCCATTCTAATCAGAATCTGCGGACATCCGGACACGGGAATAGAATCAGACTCTTAATCGGAGTGGTTCTTTCACCGACCAGGAGAGAGGAAGATAAATGGAATGTCTCTTGTGGGGGAATCAGTTGAATAACACAAACAATCTACCCAGATGGATTTCTCTTGTCACCAATTTCTCACCAATATCATTTTGGGATGTACGGGGAACAATAGGGATGACAGGATTTGAACCTGCGACATTTTGTACCCAAAACAAATGCGCTACCAAACTGCGCTACATCCCTATTGGTCTCGATCTCCGACTGGCATTCTCGGTATTGAGACGCGTGATCCAAGTAATTATAACTGATAGCCACAGAACTTGACTACCCACTTAAGAAGTAACCATGTCCCGAGAGGATGTCGCCTCCGAATCATTCCCAGACCGGAAGAATCCGATTCCCTTACTGGGGTTGGTCGTGGTAAAAATACTGGAAGAGACACATCATCTTCCTAGTCGATTGAAAAACGAAGGAGAATTCACAATGCAAGATGTAAAAATTTATCTTTCCACGGCCCCCGTGTTGGCTACGATATGGTTTGGGCTGCTAGCCGGTTTACTAATAGAAATAAATCGATTCTTTCCAGATGCCTTGATATTTCCATTTCTCTAGTCGGGGGGAGGCGGGGGTTGAGCAAAACAAAAGTAAGGTGGGAGAAATAGATCGATTTCCGTGAGGGGAGCAGTGAGCGATCCATTCATTACTGGAAATCGATAAATCGGGAATTCTATTAATGATTTATTACTGAGACGGTATCTTCCCATCCACTCCTCCCCCATTTCCTTCACTTATTTCAATGAATCCTATGGCTAAAAGTAGAGATGCGAGAGTAACTATTGCTTTGGAATGCACAAGTTGCACCCGAAAAGGGACTGACGACAAATCTCTAGGTATTTTTCGATATACTACGCGTAAGAATCGTCGCAATACACCTACTTGATTGGAATCGAGGAGATACTGTCCCTGCTGCTACAAACATACCATTCACAAAGAGTCGAAGAAATAAGTGATCTGTTTCTAATCAACTGGAAAATAATCAATAGTTTTCGGAAATGTCATGAAAGGTATCACGAATAAATCTAAGCAGTCTTCGCGTAGACGTTCTCCATCCATCCGATCCGACGAGATTATTGACTACAGAAATATAAGTTTACTCCGTCGATTTGTAAGTGAACAGGGAAGGATTTCACCCAGATGAATGAGTAGGTTGACCCCGAAACAACAGCACTCAATAGCTGTCGCAATCAAAAGAGCTCGTATTTTAGCTTTGCCACCGTTCTCGAATAACGAGAATTAGACCTTGCATTGCTAGCGACTAGACAATTAAGTTCTAGTTTGAAAGATTTGGCATTCAACCGACTACTCGATCCTATTAACCCTAAATGGAGAAATGAATAGGAGTCGGAACCAATACTCCGGGTGGAATATTTGTAGTTTACTACCGTCCGTTCCGCCTCTCCGGGAGACAATATCCGGAGAGGTTTCTTATTTTCAACCAGTAGATTCGTATACTGGTAGTTGTGCAATCTCGGAAAAACAGTGAGTATCTAGGATAGCTATCTATGCAGGTATTTTGCGATTCAGATAAACTCGATTTTCATATAAATTGTGAATCATCCTATTATGAGAAATTCCATTCCCTCGTGCTGCTGCATTGATCCGGGCAATCCGTAAGCGACAAATTTCTCTCTTTCGATTACTCCTATCTCGATAAGCAGAAGCCAATGCTTTCATTTCCTGTTGATTCGCCGTTCTAAATAGCTTTGAATGAGCTCCCCTAAATCCAGATGTAATTTCAGGAATACTTTTGCGACGTTTCCGAGCCACAGATCCGCGTTTTACCCTAGTCGTTGAGTGTTTACCCTCACAAAATATCAAAATTATTCTTTGGGGACTCTGTCTGTCACACTGGTGATACAACCCCCCCCCCCCCCCTTCAGTCCCGAATGAATCCCACCTCTCTCATATCATCGGAACCGTCTGGATGCATCCTTCTAGCAAGAAGACGGAATTGCTAAGTGTAGATCTGGTGGCATGCACGGTCGCGGTGGCACACCAAAACTCTCAATTCCCGCACTCCTGATATCCGAATTATTCGGATTAGTAGGATCAGAAATAGTTGAAATAGAATCTGAATCTGGTCACTTAATTCTTTTGAAAGAACAATTCCCGCAAGAGACTTTCCTATCTGACGTAGAAAATAATGATTCCAATGGCTTTTGCTACCTTAACCTTCCCGTCCACAAATCCCCGAGATCAGATGCCTCTTGATAAAGAAGTTGCACCAGAGGGAGTTATGGATTCCAAAGTTTCCGTAGTATCTTCCTCGACAGTTGGGTCCTTCCTATACACCGGAGCCTATGATTTCCCGATGACGGGGGAAATGGAATTACTGTTGGTAAGTCGTATAGTTTCCAATCCCCGGCTCCACTCAAGACTTGAGAGATCAGGTAAAGAGTTTCATCCTAGAAAGACTTATTTGTATAGTAACGGTATTTCACTTCGGTAGTTGGCTGGATGGTTGACCCAAAGCAAAGCTACCGCCATTGCAGGGATTCCAGCAGAGATATGGGAATCGATATCCTCATCCCCACGTCGCTTAGTGATTTTTTTAGTATCACTGATAAGTTGCTTCTCATCTCACACTAAGATGATTGGATTTGCACCAATCAGAACTATGAATTTTCGTCTCTCAGTAAAGGATATAGATGACGGATCTTTGCCTAATTACAGTGAAGGGATCTTGCTGCGACACCGACCCCCCAATATCATTTGGTTTACGATTCAAACGTGTCGCACATACACCCTGGTACATACCCCTCTGCGTTGGGGGCACCCCCGAAGGGCAGGGGATTTTGTTCCAATCTCCATTGGTTGTCTTGCGTTCCTAATAAGTTGTTGATTGGTTGGCATATCCAAAAGATGCAGGGTTTTGGGGTTCGGACTATTCCTAACCATGGAGGACACCTCAATCATTGAGTTGGTAGAATCCTTATCTCCCGGGCAACCTCATATAGAAAATATGGGAGATGGAATAAGTGGTGGAGATAGCGGTGATTCACACAAGTCATAAACCTGGGAGAGGGAGGAATTGGGTGTTGCTCCTCCCCCCCCCCCCCCGCAAATCAATATTCGTGAATGACATTTGGTAAATACCCACACCCAAATAGTATCGATTCCTAAAGTACCGGAATGTAGGGATCTCCCCTGTTCATATCGGGAGACTCCTCGTGAGTCCCGGACATTCCCCACCAAGCAGTAGAAGTTACTAAATTAATCTTGAATCTGGAGAGTTTTCTGATGCTACGGGATCTACAATACCATGATTTTCGGCTTCTTTCGCTGACGTAAAAACGTCTCTTTCCATGTCTTCGGAGATCATCCATAAAGGTTTGCCGGTTCTTTATACATGAACCCTAGTAATACAATCACAAGGTTTCGATACTTCTTCTGCTTCCATAATACATTCACCCGCCTGTCCATCATAATGGGAACTCGCAGGTTGATGAATCATAACCCTGATTCAGTATCGTTGCAATTCAATCCGAAGACAACCGTACGGGCAGCTCCTTCTGCATACGGCTCCGTGTCTGACTACCAAATATTTTGCAAGTGGAAGAATCCCAATTCCAGAAATCGGGTGGGGTTCTTATCTCTTATCCAGAGCCAGCTTCTTAGAAATTACATATACCACCCTTTCTTACCAGAAGTACTATGGTGGTTCCGTTGCTTCATCCCTTCCAGCAATCCCAAGGTTTTATATGGATATTCTCTACGGGAGATAGAATCAAGATCCTTCGATTCGGGATAAATTGTAGGGATTCATCCCTCACCCCAGGATTTCTGCGACGCTAGAGTAGATGCACTTACTGGTGGTGAATCCCTACCGAAGAATTTCCTGACTCACTTCACTATCTCGGTGCTTCACTACTTCGGTCCTTGCACACATACCTAGAATTCCACCAAGTTTTAAGTGCCATGCTATTATTACCGCAATCGGGCGGAGGCATAGTTTCGACCCATACAAATCATTGGCGCCAAGCGTGAGGCAGTGCTATACGTTTGGTTATCTCTCCTCCGGTTGAAATGGAAGATCCCATTGAAGCGGCTAATCCCATGCAAATGGTATGTGCATCCGGTACAACAAATTGCGTAGCATCATAAACAGATATTCCTGATAATACTGCCCCACCGGGAAAGTTTGTATACAAATACGTATCCTTGGTTTCGTCCTCCCCATTCAAGTACATCATGATACCAATCGGTTGATTTGCAATCTCGTCATCCACTTGCTGACCCAAAAAAAGAAGCCTCTCTCGATAGAGACGGTTGATCAGGATAGGTCTCCGCGCCCCCCTCCTCCGGAACCGTACGAGCATCGTTAGAAGCATACGGCTCCAGTGGTTCCGGTATACCAGCATGGGTCCGGTACGAGAAGGAGCAAAACAGGTTCTACATCCCTTAGGAAGAGATACTTCATGTATCACCGTTAATGAAAACCTCTTTCACCCTCCCAATCTAATCCATTTTCCAGTATTCCATTTATGGTTCAGGTTCGTCTCTTCGGTCTCCCAAACATCTTGAACCATATCTCAATTGGTGGGGGGGGGGGGTACACCCCCCCCTCCCACCAATGTTTTCTTGTTCATAATTGAGTCCCTCTCAAAAGAATCTTTAGGCTCATTTTCTACTTCGGGGAGATATAAATCCGATCATTATTTGTACATGTAGAACAAATAGTTTCATTTCCTCTTTCCCCACTCCATCTTTCAGATCCCGCACCCCACCCCGACTCACTGACTAATTCAAGTCCCATTCAATCTTGTGGTTATCCTTGTCATCATCGACTCGCGGGATTTAGCGACCGAAGCCTGGCGAATCTGTTAGTTCCAACTAGCCATGGATTCCGACGATTGATGGATCTTTTATCGAATCTTTCGTTCCAGTCTCACGCGTTCGACTACCAAAGAATCAGTCTGAGTGAGATAGAGACACATCGCTCGGATGAGAAATGATGGGGAGTAGCTCCATACAACTCGATATGTCTAACGAGTCGCACTATACGTCAATCCGAACCGCATCCTCTTCCCCAGGTAGACGAAAGGGCACCTTCGGAACACCAATTGGCATACGGAAACCGGTAGTAAGTTGTAGTTGTCTCTTAAACGAAAGCGTAACACCCGATGGAAGTGGAGGCTTGTGTTGTATTATAACATGTCTAGTCGGAATGAATTTGCATCTCTTGAGGCGTCTACTCGTGGAATCCGTGGTACATAGCCGAGGGATCCGAGATCTGATTGGTGGTGGAATATTTCCCGCGAGATAGATGGGACCAATCTCTACGTTGTTGCGTAAAAGATGTAAATGCTAAAATATCTATGTCTTTCCCTCCGCTAGGAGGGGGGGATTCTCGGCTCCCCACACCGATACGTCCGCCTATACACCAATGTATTTACACGTATCATTCCAAGTGGGATCTCCATTCAGGATTGAAGAGAGTCTCTTCCACTTCTTTATAGCGCAGGCTTCCGACGCGAGAAAGTCACGTAGTGTCCATTCATTTTCAACAAAGGGGTTTCCAACGGGTTTGCCTCGGTATCGCGTTCATACTGTTGTACTAAATGATCCCGGTCGCTTAATTTCTGTACATCTAATGCATACGGCTCCGGTCTCTGGTTGGGCTGGTTCAATGGCTCTGTATGAATTAGCGGTTTTCGACCCATCTGATCCTGTTCTTGATCCGATGCGGAGACAGGGTATGTTCGTCATCCCATTCATGACCCGTATCGGAATAACGAAGTCATGGGGGGGTTGGAGCATTACCGGAGATACCGTAACTGACGCAGGTATCTGGAGTTATGAAGGTGTAGCTGCAGCTCATATTATCCCATCCGGTTTATTATTTCTAGCTGCTATCCGGCATCGGGTCCATTGGGACCTGGATTTGTTTCGCGACGAACGCACGGGAAAACCATCCCTCGATCTACCCAAAATTTTTGGAATTCATTCATTCTTATCAGGAGTACTTCGCTTTGCTTTTGGAGCATTTCACGTAACTGGTTTATTTGGGCCCGGTATCTGGGTATCGGACCCCTATGGATTAACCGGTAAAGTACAACCTGTGGATCCGGCTCGGGGAGCTGAGGGTTTCGATCCCTTCACTCCGGGAGGAATAGCTTCTCACCATATCGCAGCAGGTATTTTAGGTATACTAGCCGGTCCATTTCATCCTAGTGTTCGTCCCCCCCAACGGTTATACAAGGCCCTACGCATGGGGAATGTTGAAACCGTTTCGTCCAGCAGTATCGCTGCCGTTTCCTTCGCCGCCTTCGTAGTTTCTGGGACTATGTGGTACGGCTCCGCCGCCACTCCAATCGAGTTATTTGGTCCCACCCGTTACCAATGGGATCAGGGATATTTTCAGCAAGAGATAGATCGGCGGATCCGTGCTAGCAAAGCTGAAAATTCTGGTTTATCGGAAGCGTGGTCCAAAATTCCCGAGAAATCAGCTTTTCATGATTATATTGGTAATAACCCAGCCAAGGGTGGATTGTTCAGAGCAGGTGCTATGGACAACGGTGACGGAATAGCTGTCGGTTGGTTAGGGCACGCCGTCTTCAAGGATAAGGAAGGTCATGAGTTACTTGTGCGCCGTATGCCCACCTTCTTCGAGACATTCCCGGTGGTCCTGGTCGACGGGGAAGGCATCGTAAGGGCGGATGTTCCATTCAGACGGGCGGAATCAAAATACAGTGTTGAACAAGTAGGTGTAACTGTCGAATCTCATGGTGGTGAACTAGATGGAACTAGTTTCAGCGACCCCGCTACGGTGAAGAAATATGCTAGACGTGCCTAATCAGGCGAGATCTCTGAATTTGATCGTGCCACTTTGAAATCGGACGGTGTCTTTCGTAGTAGTCCTCGAGGTCGGTTTACTTTTGGTCATGCCACGCCTGCTCTTATTCTCTTCCTCGGACACATCTGGCACGGTGCTAGAACCTTGTTCAGAGACGTGTTCGCCGGTATCGATCCCGACTTAGATTCTCAAGTCGAATTTGGAGCATTCCAGAAGTTGGGGGATCCAAGTACCAAGAGACGAATCGTTTGAGAGATCTTCTCTTTGTCCATCCCAATTCCCAGATTCGGGTATTTAATCAATGAAATTATTTGTAGCAACCACTCCCTATCGCAGATACACCCAGGTAATTTAACCACTTGGTCCGGTTGAGTGGTTCGGGCCTGGGGGGAAGGAAGTTAGTGGGTGCCGTTGGAGAAACACGAAGAAAATACTAAGGAATTTACAAATTAGTGCGAAAGTCATCCCCGAAATCCCATTCCACGACCGAATCCACGGAAGCATTGGTTTATACATTTCTACCGGTAGCCACTCTAGGTATAATATTTTTTGCCATATTCTTCCGAGAGCCACCCAGGATCCTTAGTAAGGGGAAGAAATGATACTTAACTTCCTGGAGAAACAGCTATCTCTCCCGCGCGAGTATCCCTCTTCCACGAGCGGAAGCGCCAGAAGCACCAAAAGCACAGGGAGGGGGGGAGAATAAGAGACCTTCCTTCGTTACTATAGGAAGGTCCCCCAGTCTAATCAGTCCTCATGTTCTTCGAAGGGATCTCTAAGCTCCGCGGAGGGTTGACCAGAAGCGGTATACAAAGCATAGCCGGTAAAACTGACGGGTGGGCGAGATATAGAGATAGCGACCAGAGTTGCAGTTTCCGTTGCTAGGTAATCCAAAACAGTGATGGTTCGTTTTCAGTATAATAGCATATAAAGTTATCAACTCTCAATCAATCGAATAAGTTATACGGCTACGAAGATTATCGATGACACCCCAAAAGGCAAACCTAAGATTAGTGGTTTGGGAATCTCTTTAAAACCACTCAATTCGGAATATGGTAAAGTTGCTCCTGGTTGGGGGACTACTCTCCCGATGGGATTCTTCATGGCTCTATTTGCAGTATTCCCAGTCACCATCCCGGAAATATATAACTCCTCCGTCTTACTGGATGGTATCCCGATAAGTTGGTAAAAAAAGACCGGATTGTTATTCCGAGCTCCCCCAGCCATCATAGCTGGGGAGCGGTAGGAAATCCCTCCCGCGGAGGGGTAGTTGAACCGCGTAACTCAAACTTCCAAGGATCTTGATAATACGGGTGTGTGACTCGTTACAGTCAATCTGGTTCAATAGATAGACGATCTATTTCCTATAGGGGAGGTATTATTATCTTGCTGGATAGCGGTCGGGTGATTAGCATCCAAAGCGCAAGGGTTAATATATTAATCAATAATGTCTGAACTATGATTAATTCGTATGAATCTACCACTCAGACTTCGCCACAGGATTGTCACCCAACGTCGAATAGAAGATCCAACCTCTTATTTATAAACCGAGGTAGCTATTAATCATATGTTTGATATAACACTTCCGTATTTGAGAATTGAGAATAACTACTCATACTTGATTGCGTCTCTGCTTCGAAACACTAACCGCTTCGTTCCACAAGATGTTAACGAGGAAGAATTGCCACCCATTCAATCTTCGTACCTAGTAATGAGGGGATTCGTCGGAGTGTAGTGGGGATCTAAGGTTCACAGATATCCAGATATTGACATTGAAACGATAGAAACTCTATCCATTTATTTATCTCGGTTATTCCCCCGGATAAACCTAACGATAAGACGAAGAGATTCCTCGAGACGCTGGAGTCCTTATTTCCTCCCATGGCCAAAAGCCGACACGAGATTAAAGCAAAATTCCGACGGAATCTTTCACTAGTCAACTCACCTTCTCCTTCCCACGGATCGGAATGTGTCCGATCAATATATTTCGCCACACGAAGTGATTAGTAGTAGAACGGAGGGTTACTCAGACGTTTTCGTTTAAGCCGTATGAGGTTGAATACTCACGTACAGTTTGTATGGGGGGGGGTCGTAGAAGCCCGCCTATCTTGATAAAGTATACGATTGGTTCGAAGAGTGTCTTGAGATTTAGGCGATTGCTGATGACATTACCAGTAAATATGTTCCTCCTCATGTGAACATTTTTCATCGCTTGGGGGGAATCACATCGACTCGTTTTTTGGTTCAGGTAGCTACTGGTTCCGCCACGACTTCTCACTATCGTCCGACCGTTACAGAAGCTTTTTCCTCAGTTCAATATATAATGACCGAAGTGAATTCTGGATGGCTAATTCGATCTGTTCATTGATGGTCAGCAAGTACGACGGTTTCAATGATGATTCCACACGTATTTCGTGTCTATCTCACAGGAGGGTTCAAAAAACCTCGTGAATTAACTTGGGTTACTGGTGTAATTCTAGCCGTACCAACTGTATCTTCTGGTGTAACCGGATATTCCTTGCCTCGGGACCAAATCGGTTACTGGGCAGTTAAGATTGTAACCGGCGTACCGGAAGCCATTCCTCTAATAGGATCTCCGTTGGTGGAGCTACTACGAGGAAGTGTTAGTGTAGGTCAATCTACATTGACTCGTTTCTATAGTTCACACACTTTCGTCTCACCGCCTCTCACAGCTGTTTCTATGCTAATGCACTTCCCGATGATCCGTAAACAAGGCATTTCGGGTCCCTTGTAATGAAAATCTATAATCCAGCGGATGGGTGGTATTGATTGATCTATCCGCGGGAGGACCCCAATCTACAAGATGAGGGGTTATTTTTTCCTTGCCACTAGTCTTTCTCACCAAGAGAAATAGAAGACTCCTTAGTGGACCGAATTCCTATCTCGAATTGTCGAGGGAAATGAATTGAAGTGTCTGGAGGCGGAAGATCGGATTATGGGAGTGTGTGACTTGTATCGAAACATAGGCTATGCAGATCTTATACCGAATGCTGCCACACTAAAGTATGTGTCTCCGCTCCAACTCTCCCCAACCTCATAATTGGGGTTTAAAACTTGGATATGAAAACACTTCCCTTCCTATGAGGTGTTTTGGGGAATGCTTCCTATGGTCGAACTCATCCTTAAGGCTCCGTCTAATCCCATGCATACCCGAGTCACAGGCAGTTTCACCCCTTCAAACATATGGTTTTCAAAATGCATCCACTTCCTCTGCATTTGGTACGATGCGGAGAAACAACCGTCGGAGTAAGAGAACGATCCGGGGGAAGAGGAAGCCGAAGTTGTAACAAGTTAAGATCCCGCACAGGTACTGTTTCTCAAGAGTCTCGTATCTGTGGGTAGATACGACGCGTGTGTGGGATACGAGATCATCCAAGAAGCTTCTTGAGGAGAAATTTCTTAAGCTCACTCGGATAATAAGCTATTCCGTAGAATAACTCTCCGTTTTTCAAGGGTTCTCGCTTCGGGAAGTATCAGAGATTATTATGAAGTTACGACTCCTCCGGTTCCCCACTGGAATTTGTAAACGGAAATATTCGAGGATTTA
>NW_028239547.1:0-77613 GCF_047967505.1 Dipteris shenzhenensis | reverse complement strand
ATTTTCGAACCAGGTAGCTGAGGGATCTTTCAAATTGATTTCTCACTCGATCGAAAAGCTTTATTTCTAAGGGAAGTCCACATACTTTCCTACAATGAGTGTCGGTGTAGAAAGCGTTATTCCTGTCATTCCTATATATTCCTACGTTTGCGAAGTCGAACCAGTTGCATATCGGAATAATGAAGCGGAATTTTTCCAGGATCCAGAGGTCCCGGAACAACTAGTGTAGAATCTATGGATAGCAACCCGAAATATTTGTCTCATCGTCACTGAATCTCTGATCCAGTAATGAATCCGAGCCAAATAGTTATGAAAAGATCGATCCTTATTTACCAGGATTATCAAGCATTTCGTGGACAATTCTATAACTCGGTGAAAGAAAAAATATTCTCCTAAGGATTGTCATCTATAGAAATAAGAAACGAAGTAACCGGAAGAGACATCGGCTGACCTTCGATTCGACAAAGTATTTTCACGAGTCGTGGGAGTAATATGCTTTTCCACAGGGATCATCTAGGAAGTGTGTTCCCGTCTCGTCGGATACGGAAGAAACTGACATAGATGCTATGGATCCTTCTCACCAGCAATGTAACCCTGGTCGAGAAGGAGGAGATATCCGCAATGAGTCTTCGGAATGAGATTCCAATGCTTTCCATTTCTCTGTTTACGCAGCGAAGAGTGAAAAAGAATCTCTCTATGCTTGTATCTGGGGATATTCATCTCCCTCAAGCTCCTCCTTCTACTATCCATTCCATAGAGGAGCCGAATGAAGGGAGACCTTCACGTTCGGTTCTGAATTAGAGATGCCATAATGAACTCATTCAGTAGCATCGACTATAACCCCTAGCCTTCCAAGCTACTGATGCGGGTTCGATTCCCGCTACCCGCTCACCAATTGAACCGGTTTAAGTTACCCTTCTCCATCTCCCGATTCCCGCTAATCTAGGCTTGGGTTCTGGCTCCCGCTACGCAGCCATACCTTGAACAAACCGAAGTTATTGTTTTTGTTTGTCCATAGCATAGTTCCTGCCCCCCCCCTCGGGGGGGGGGGGCGTCCATCGTCTAATGGATAGGACAGAGGTCTTCTAAACCTCCAATATAGGTTCGAATCCTATTGGACGTAATTCCGTGTATACGACTGATGGGTGTTTGCAAATTGCAAATGGCTTCTGATCCTTTTTCTTTCCTCCCACCCCCTACTCAAGACATATTTTGCGTGTTCTGAAAGTTATTTTTTACTTCTCGCGAAGCAAGAAAAGTTCCGTATATTCTTTAATAGCTTCCTTTGAAAGCATCTCTGCTTGTTCCGTAAACATCTTGGTAGAACGAATAATTTCGACGGATCCGGGTTTATTGGTTGTTATATACTCACGTAACTGAACCAGGAATCTCTTCACCTTCTCGACGTCCAATATATCCAAATATCCATTAACTCCGGTATGAATAGTAGCTACTTGTTCTTCTACCGATAGTGGGGATGATTGAGATTGTTTAAGTAACTCACGTAGCCGCTGACCCCTTGCTAGCTGATTTTGAGTAGCTTTATCGAGATCAGAAGCAAATTAGGCAAAAGCTTCTAATTCAGCAAATTGAGCTAATTCCAATTTTGATTTACCAGCTACTTGTTTCATGGCTTTGATCTAAGCGGCGGATCCTACTCTAGATACGGAAATCCCCACATTGATTGCCGGTCGAATTCCAGCATTGAATAGATCCGCTGATAGAAATATCTGTCCATCAGTGATAGAAATGACATTAGTCGGGATGTAGGCTGAGACATCTCCGGCCTGGGTCTCGACGATGGGCAAAGCGGTCATGCTACCTTCACCTAATTGGGTACTTGATTTAGCCGCTCTTTCCAAGAGACGCGAATGTAGATAAAAAACATCTCCTGGATATGCTTCTCGTCCGGGTGGTCTTCTCAGTAGGAGAGACATCTGTCGATGAGCCTGAGCTTGTTTAGAAAGATCATCATAGATAATCAGGGTATGTTGTTTACGATACATGAAGTATTCAGCCGGAGCTGCTCCTGTATAGGGGGCGAGATATTGCAGAGTAGCCGGAGAGTTTGCAGTCTCCGATACCACAATTGTATATTCCATGGCGCCACGATCCTGAGAAGTATTCACTACCTGAGCTACGGAGGAGGCTTTTTGACCAATCGCTACATAAACACATATAACATTTTGACCTTTCTGATTCAAAATTGTATCTGTAGCTACTGCTGTTTTACCCGTCTGTCTGTCTCCAATTATTAACTCTCGCTGGCCGCGTCCTATGGGGATCATAGAGTCAATAGCAATAAGACCCGTTTGTGAGGGTTCATATACGGAACGCCTTGAAATAATCCCCGGAGCAGGGGATTCAATCGGTCTAGATTCAGAAGCTGGAATTTGGCCTCTGCCATCAATGGGTTAAGCTAAAGCATTTGCGACACGACCTGAGAAGGAATCACTAACTGGTACTTGGGCAATCCTTCCCGTTGCTTTTACAGAACCTCCTTCCTGTATGGCCAAACCATCACCCATCGATACAGCCCCGACATTATCAGATTCCGGATTCAGAGCAATTCCTACTGTACCGTCTTCAGATTCTGCCAATTCACCAGCCATTACTTCGTTAAGACCATGAATGCGAGCGATCCCATCTCCGACTTGGAGTACGGTGCCGGTATTGACAACCTCTACTTCTGGAACATATCCCTCAATTTGTTTGCGAATAATACTGCTAATTTCGCCGGGTCGAATATTTATTACCATTAGCATCTATTTACTATCTTCTTGAGAAATGGGACCTACGGAAGCTAATACGGAAGCTAATCAGCTGCGTTTTCCATGGCCCGGAATAGGCCAATGTGATAATCAATCATGCGCAAATGCAATTCGCCATCTAAACGACTATTCGGACTCTCCGGAGCTCTTTCTGAGGCAAGGCGAGAGACTTGCTGGCGAACCTGTTCAATTGCCCGTTGTTTTTCAAAACGAATAGTATAATTTTTACTATCCTCCAATCTTTTTGGATCTTCATCAGCCGCATCAACGAGATCCCGCTTCTCCCCCTCCATTTGCGTGAGTCCATTCACGCGGATCTCATCCGCTTTCACTTTTGCTTGTTGCAAACGAGTCCGAGCCTGCTTGAGTTTTTCGGTAGCCTCTTTATAACGTTCCTCCGCGTCACGAATAGTACTCAAGATTGTTCCCTTACAATTCTCCAGTAGATTGGTCAATGAAAGTAGATTATATATCTCCGGTTCCCAGAGATCTGTGGTCCCTTCCCAAACCGAACATGGATCTTTCGATTCATTCGGCTTTCCCGCCCGTACCTCTCGATAGGATAAGAAAATCCAATATCTTCACGGACCTGCCATCCCTATGAATGTAGTCCACAGGTGGAAATCAAATTGCTGAAACTTGAAAATCATCGAGGGCTCTTCTGGACGATACTCCTCCTACCAGCGAAGTCGTTTCCTCTGAATAATATTCATTCCAGATGGGTTGTCTATTCAGCAGATTGAACAAAATTTGGTTCCTACCGGTAGATTTTACCTCCCCCCGCGAGAAATGAGAGAGGTGGGGCTATTCCCGATATGAGTGTTGTATATCGAAGAAATCTCCGACCATGCTTTGGAATCTTTGCACAGCAGGGGGAAGAGGACCCGAATTCTTGCTTAGACTTCAAGCGATTCAGCTTTAGCCGTATTGATGATATTCCCCTATCAGTCGGTGAAAGCAATAAAGTTTCTACCGATTTCACGAAATGCTCTGGTTCTTACATGATGTCACTCATTTGCAAGTAATTCGTCGGGATTTTGCATCTACTCCTGTTCCAAATGCAACCGGAGGAATCCAGTTATCTCATTCAGATATGCGACTCGCACACACTCCCTTTCCAAAATAAAATAGTACACCCGAAACTAGAATCAGATTAATCGGATTTGTCTCCAAGATATTGGTATTCGAACCAAAACCCGCGGCAGGAGTCCAATGACTCGTAGAGACGGCGATGTCACTTATACTTCTCATGCTCCCTCCCCCTCCCAAGGGATTATCTAAATCCTACATAATTCCTTCAATCTGACCTGGAATAGAATCATGGATTCGGAGGGAATACCTACACACTAGATAAAAAATAGAACTGACGTGGGAATGGAACGGAGCAATCAACTGGTTCATTCCATACTGATGTGGGGGGGGGGATTCACAAAATAACTTGGAGAGTCGCGAGAAGGAATCGATAAAATAGATTGATCGAGGATTTTCTGTCAGACCCCCCCCCCTGAATAAGATAATCTCCCAATCAGATAATCGATTTGGAAAGGGTCCGATTGGGGAGGGGGTACAGGGCTCCCCAAGTACCCCTCACTGTGGGTGGATCGAACGAAAGGATTTGCAGATAACGGTGCTAGGGCTACAACTGGTCCATAGATTGTTAAAGCTTCCGTGAAGGCTAAACTTGACAATGAAGTGCCTCGAATTTTACCCTCTGCCTCTGGTTGTCTCGCAATACCTTCTACTGCTTGACCCGCGGCAGTGCCTTGACCAACACCGGGACCAATAGAAGCGAGGCCTACAGCTAATCCGGCAGCAATAACAGAAGCAGCAGGAATCAAGGGGTTCGTATTAATCTCCTCTTTTTTATTTAATTCAACCAATTCCGACTTAGCAAAGATCAATGCCTACTGGAATAATTCTGTGAAAATTCACTCAGAGCCGCTGATGGGTTGAAATGTTCCTTCCGATTCACTTGTTTCTATTCGAAGCATTGAAATAGCAATACCGGTGGGCGAGAAATAAAGCCATTCCCCCGACGAGAATCCACCAATCTCACTCGTTACCCGTAATGCAGCAATTGGATGAAAATATAGTACTTCATGATGAGGAATTCCAGCCACGGCCCGGATGAGATTCAACTCCTTGTTGTAACACGATAGGAGATACTAGTAAGTATCGGTATCATTGGTTCCCGAGGTGACAAAGATTCCCACGAATTGCGGAACATCTTGTGATTCGTCCCCCCCTGCAGACTGGAGGGAATGCTCGAGTCGAATGGTGGGAATCACTATTGTCATTTCCATCCCCATCCCTTTGAATGGAAATGGGAGTAGTAGGATTTCCCCCCCCCCCTCTAATAGGAGGGGGGTATCATATTATTATACCACAGAAACAGTTTTTGCTACTCCAAGAGGTGGCCCGAGTACCTGTCGAATACCACGATCCTAATCCGATGATTCGTCGGAATCGAAACTCGGTTAATGATGACCCTCCATGGATTCCCCTATATAAGCTGCAGCTGGAGTCGCAAGAATCAAAGCTTGAATGGCACTTGTGAATGATCCTGGAAGCATCATAGGTACGGGAACAATTAGGGGTACTAGAGAGACGAGGACAGCTACTACCAACTCATCAGCTAATATATTTCCGAAGAGTCGGAAACTAGGTGGTGAAGGTTTAGTGAAATCTTCTGGAATATTAATAGGTAGCAGTACTGGAGTGGGTTGGATGTATTTACCGAAGTAACTAAGACCTCTCTTGTTTAGACCCGCGTGGAAATATGCCACTGATGTAGGCAAAGCTAATGCAACAGTTGTATTGATATCATTCGTAGGTGCAGCCAACTCTCCATGAGGTGATTGGATAACTCGCCGAGGAAACAGAGCACCTGACCGGTTAGAAACAGAAATGGATGGAAACATAGTTCCAATGAATGCAACCCAGGGACGATACCCTTCTTCCCCCATCTGAGTTCTAGTCGGATCCCTAATAGATTCAAGAATATATTCAATGAAATTTTGACTGCCAGTCGGGATGGTTTGCAAATCCCGAGTAGCTGCGGTAGATAAACCCAATGATATAGCAATTACTACCCGGGAAGTTACAAGAACTTGTGCATGAACTTGGAAATTTCCTACTTGCCAATAGAGATGTTGACCCACTTCCACGCCCGATACTTGATATAGATTATCAATCCCATGAATGGACAATTGTTCGGAATTCGTATTACCTCCTTATCAGGAATCAACGTGGGGAAGAATGATTTGCACAGAACAATCAAGTGGATTCCTAATCACTACATAATCCCAGGGTTGTCCCCATAATAGAGTCACAGCATATTGCTGTCTCTGGGGTAAGTCTCTGTTTCATTCTACCACGAATAGTTGGGATAGTTACTGATTTCACTATCTATTAAGTTCAATATCTTTGAGTTCGAACGACCCTCAGAAATAGCCAGTGTTGATTTATCCAGTACCCGTCGAATGGAGGACCGCGCATCATCATTACTTGGAATCGGAATATCTGTGAGATCTGGATCGCAATCTGTATCGACGACACAGATTGTAGGAATACCTGAAGTGATACGTTCTCTAATAGCAGTGGATTATTCGTGTTGATCAGTAATTATCGCAATATCGGGTAAATTTGACATATATTGAATTCCACCTAGATACTTCTTCAATCGAAGTAATTGTTTTTTCGGAATCGATGCCTCTTTTTTCGGGAGTCGATCGAACCCCCCCGTATCTTCTTCATTCTGCAAATATTGAAATCTCTGAAGACGTGTTTCTGTAGTGGACCAATTCGTTAACATGCCACCGAGCCACTTTTCATTCACGTAGTGACATCGAGATTTCGTCGCAGCCGATGCAATTAGATCAGCTACTTGGTATTTTGTACCTACTATTGAGAATTCTTTTCCCTCCGTCGCTGCATTGGATACCGAATCACAGGCTTCGGATAGGAGACGAGCAGTCTGAGTTAGATCGGGAATGTGAACACCTTTCCGTTCCGTAAATATATAAGGTGACATCTTGGGATTCCACTTTTGGGTTTGATGACCGAAATGGACCCCCGCCTCCATCATCCCTTCTGGATCGATATTCCAATTTTTCTGTTGCATTTTACCCCCCCAAAAAAGAACTACGAAAAGCCGCAGATTGATTTGATTTTTATGGAAGTTACGTAATTATTACGATTCACTGGTCGGGATTATTGAGTGAGACATACCCGAGATGCTACGTCGCAAAATGATTCTGAATCTCATTCACCAATATTGACTCCGGGGAGGGGTTGTCTCAATCCTTCGTGAATCATTAATCTATGGTGGGAACTCGGCTCCCTCCCGTAATAAGTATGAGGGGGAATATCCCTTGCCTCTCGACTGAAGATGTTAAAATCACTAATAGCTAAATAAAATTCCGTATTTCTCTCTACATCTAGTTGACGAATAACCTCCTGACTGCCGGTCCCAATGGGAACGAGATCACCAAGGATGACATTTTCTTTCAGTCCCTTCAACCAATCGATTCGACCCCGAATAGCGGCTCTAGCCAGTACCCGAGTAGTTTCTTGAAAACTCGCCTCTGATATAAAACTAGTAGTGTTAAGAGATGCTTTTGTCATTCCCAATACAACAGGTTCGTAGAAATTCGATTCTTTTAAGACGCGATTCATTCGTTACGCTTATGATGATTCAATAAGCTCTCCGGGTAAGAAAACATTAGTTATTCCATCTTCCAACGTTACTACTTTCGATGTCAGTTGTCAAATGATGATTTCTATATGCCTATCGGATATTTACACCCCCTGGGATCCATGAACCTTTTGAATTTGATCAATCGGAACCAGTTGACAATCTTCCATACCTATTCCGGCACTCGTGAAATGACTCCAAGGATTACCAACTAATCTTGTAATAGTTCTCCTCCATCTATCAGAAATATCTTCGATTCTTGCTAAGGTAAAAGCGGTGGAACGAGATTCCAACAACTGCTCAACCTTTGGAAAACCCTGAATAATATCCCCAGACCTCGATCTATCGTGTAGTAATGTTATTAATGTATCCCCCTTCCCAATGATATCTCCGTAATTCTTATGAATAGTCGCCCCCTCAGTTGCTAGGAGAGGCTTGGCTGTTCTGATTGGTGAGTATTCTCGGTGAATAGCTATGATTTGGCCGGATTGGAGGCAGATATCACCCCCGTAAATGCATGCGTTTTCACTGACCAGAAGTCCGAGATTAATAGGCAGAATTCTTGCTCCGGGGAAATATGATGGGGGGAAGATCAATCTGGGGAAGCATCCTCCCACCAATAAATCTGGGGAGTATTCAAATATCGATTCATTTTCATCTATTGAATACCAATACCTACGTCCCGATGCATCTGTTGACTCATCGACAAAGGGATCCTCGGCAAAAGAGACTTTGTTGCTTGATACGGAGTAGGAAAACAACAAAGAGTAGGGGCTATTTTGTGAATCACCTAAAAGGCCCAACTTTTTGTTTCCCCTTCCACCAGTAGTAGGATAAAATTCTCCAAAATCTGTCAATACTCCTTTTGGTCCTGCGGTACCTCTCCAAATAGATCCAGCATCAGAATCCGAGTGGGGATCTTTTGAATCTATGTTGTTACGAAAGACAGTCATACCCCCCGATCCAGAATTATCGGAATATGCACCCCCCCTTCCATATACCCCTCCGTCTGGGTCGGGGGGCAGGGGGTTACGAAAAAGATTGGATGGTGATAGGATTAAGAAGGATGCACCTTGTTGGGGTACTACATGAATAGTACCTCGATATCCGACAAATTCTTTATTTTTATTCTCATCGCGTGAATTCAAATTGATGGGGGATAGCTTCCCACCGAGCGCCAGTTGTGGAGGAGCTTCCCCAGCTCTTGTCTCAGGGGACAAAAACGGATTGGAAAGTCCCATTGGGTTAACCTGGAGGAAGGTGCTAAGACTGTCACTTATCTTAATATTGGTGAGAGACAGATACGACCCTTCCGGGGGAGGGGGGGATTCTTGCCAATCAGCCACTAAACAAGTTTGAACCAATTGGATATCTGTGTTGTCACTTATTTCTACTACTTCGCCGTCTCTGTAAAAGATATAGGTAAAGACTTGAATTCCCAAGTCTTTCTCTGTCTTTGGTATTTCAGGCATTCGTATTGGAGAATCACCAGGTACATTGTATTCTACAACTGTTCTTATTGAGACAGAGGGCTTCCTTCTTCTAGCCGATGCAACTGGTTGGGGATAAACCCAATTATCAGATTTGAATTCACCGAGAATCAGATGCCCTGGTGGAATCAAAGTATCAGCCTGTTTAGATATATTAGTTTTCTTTTTCGGATAATAGATATATCCGGGTAAGATTCTTATTTTGATACTATTGGGTATCTTTTCTATGCGAACCAACCCACCCATCTGACTAATAATATTAGAAGTTATTTGTGTGCCCTCCTCGACAACACTGTTGTTCTTCACCAAAATGGATGAGGAAGGCTCGCAAATAGTATACACTTCTTCAGGGATCAAGGAAGAGTTACCTCCTTTGGTGACTTTATACCGCGATCTAGAACTTGCTGTTTCACTGCCAGAAACCAATTCTCCTTCATCAATGGGTTCTACTTCTGCAGTACCATATCTTACAACTCCCGAAACGTTGGTTCGATACTTCGAGTCTTCGCAAATAGCAATAATTTCATTCCGATCCAAAATCACGTTATTGAGTATACGGAACTCGGAATTTGCGTAAGATAATTTCCTGTACCGACCCTCCTGTTCCGGTGATAGAGGAACCACCTCTGTTCCCCCACCTCGACCCATGGAAGGAGTTGAAACAAATCTCGACGAATTCAATTCACTTTTGATAGATTCAAAATCGACATTGATTCCGGACTCCCATATCCATTCCTGATAACATCCAGAGTTAATGACACTAATATTCTCCCAATTTACCTCCCGAAGCTCGCGTTTACTCTCGTTGGAATGGGATCTGGTATCAATTCTATCTTGATCTTCATAAAAGGAATTCCCATTGGAATCACTAGAGGTTCCTGAAAGGACCCGTACATGACCGCTATTGCGCACGACATGAATATTACTATGTATATCTTCGGGCGAGTGATACACGACCCCATTCCAATAGGTTTCCCCCTCTAAATTTGGATAGATCTTTCTCTTAATCCGTTCCTTGAGAGGAAACTCCTTGGCTCAGACTTCCGCAGTGATTCGTTTCGATTCAACATATTGATTATTTTGAATCACAAGTAGACTTTGTGCTGGAATCACAGGATTGTGTGTATCATTTTAACTTCTAATAGAGATAGGTAATTCATTTTGACACATCCAAGCGGGCTGTCCGTGTCGCGTACGTGTGGGATATAATGACTTCTCATCGGAATTGATGATTCCATTGAACGGGATTCATACATGTTCTGCGATATCACCCGTAAATACTCCACCAGTATGAGAAGTTCTTGATGTTAATTGGGTTCCTGGTTCTCCGATTGGTTAGCCCGCAATAATACCTACAGCTTCTCCCAATTCCACCAAGTCGTGGTGGGCGAGACCCCAGCCGTAACACAATTGACAAATCCAGAAAATGCTTTTACGTGTCGGGGGAGATCTTACATGTATCGGTTCAGTCGCTACTACTGAGTTACTGGCGGGTTCATTATCAATATCCTGATTACGCATAGCAATACGTCTCATATCTAGATATACATTGCCTGCTAACACACGTCCAACTAGTCTCTGTTGTGGTATCGTTCGTGTGGATCCCTCTTCCCCCCCAATAAGATTCACAGCAATGCCCCTGATAGTCCCACGATCTCTTTCACGCACAACAATATGTTGAACTACTTCGACAAGCCTACGTGTGAGATATCCAGCATCTGATGTTCGTACCGCAGTATCCACCACTCCTTTGCGAGCACCATAACGGGAAATGATATATTCTGTCAGAGATAAACCCTCGCGCAGATTGCTACGGATAGGTAGATCAATTACCTGTCCTCGTGGATCCGACATCAATCCTCTCATACCGAGCAATTGGTGGACTTGGGATATACTTCCTCAGGCTCCTGAAAAAGACATCATATGGACTGGATTCAGAGGATCAGTCATCCTGAAATTTGGATTCATCTCTCTCTTCGGACACTCACTTGTCGCATACCACGTCTCGATCAAGTGACGTAATTTCTCTACAGCATGTAGACCCCCGCAACGATGAGACTGCTCCGAGGCGGAACCCTGTTTCTCTGCATCTTCTACAAGCCATCCTTTAATAGGTACTGCGTAAGGATCATCGATGCCTGATGAAATAGATGCTTTTGTAGCTTGTTCGAAACCCAAACTCTTTATTTGATCCAGGATATTCGTCGTATGCGTAATCCCGAAATGAAGTGTCAACCTACTGATGAGTTGTCTCATCGCGGTTTTGTCCATCATCTTATTGTAGTAAAGCGACTCAGCTTGATCGACCGTTGTAGGAACCTCAACCTTTTTTATCTTATGACCATCATTGACCGGCAAATCCAAACTATTGATCATATCTGTCAGATGCGTCAAAAACTCCCTCATTCTTCATTATTCCAGTTCATAAAACGAGTTGATTTCGGGATTTTCTTCTGTATTTCTATAGCTGGTATCGATTGAGTCTGATGCTGAGAAGTACCCTGTATTGCCTCTTTCACTTGTTGATTAGACGAAATACGACCAGCATTTGTGAGGATATATATGCCAAGTATGTTACCCTTTTCATCCCTCCTAATCTGATAATTGTCGTAAAACTGGAAAGAAGTTCCCGAGGATTCGTATTGAAATTCAATGGGCAATTCGCGATTTCTAGAGCTAATCATACGTAGATCCGTCTTCCATCGGAGCCATAAAAGACTATACAAATCGATTCGCCTCAATTACTTGGCCCTGAGTACATCATCATAACTAGTGAAATAAGGTATCTTGGAGGACGAACTGGGTTCCCCGTCCGTGGCAAGAGAATGTCTGTTTCCATAAATCCCTTGTTTATTCTCAGTCATCGGCACATAAAGCCCGAGAAGCATGTCCTGACTTGGTACAGATACGGGATCCCCCGTAGCAGGAGATAATAAATTTGTATGTGAAAACGTTGGAGAACGAGCCTCAGTCTGAGCTTCTAGAGATGAAGGTACATGTACGGCCATTTGATCTCCGTCAGAATCTGCGTTGAACCCCCCGCGAACCAATGGATGCAGACGAATAGCACGCCCTTCTATTAAAATAGGTTGAAACGCTTGTATACCCAATCTATGCAATGTAGGTGCTCGATTCAACGATACAGGATGACCTTACGTAACTTCCTGGAGAACTTTCCGTATAATTGATTCTTTCTTCCGAATCATATTCTTAGCAGCTCGCAGGTTACGAGCGACGCGTCGTCCAATTGAATTACGAATTACGAAGGCTTGGGAAGGCTCTATCGACGGTTCTCGGGGTGATCCACATTGATGTAACGAGGGAGACGGACCTACCACGGTAACGAAACGACCCAGATAATCAACCCGCTTTCCAAGCGAATTCTCGCGGAGTCATCCTTCCTTCCCCTCAATAACCTCAGAGAAAGATTTGTAAGGCCTGTTATTAATGTCTCTCATTGGTTGCCCACGTATACCGTTATCAATGGAGGCATCTACAGCTTCTTGAATAAGTCTCTTTTGACACACAATCGATCCGTCCGGTGTGAATTCACTTCCCAGTAGAAAATCGATAGGGGTATTATTCCGGTGAATTATCTTCCTATGAAGTTCATTGAAATCAGAAGTAATTGACTCACCCTCATAGAGTTCGATTATTGGTCGCGATCCAGGTGGAAGAACCGGTAGTAAGTCCAGAACCATCCATTCTGGTTTTATGTTTGTTCCAAGGAAATTCTTAGCCAGTCTCATCCGTCTGACTAAAAGATCCTTTCTCCTTTGAATCGTTCGATCCTCCCACTCATTCCCGGTGGATCCCTGCTTCGCCAATATTTGCCACTCCGGATACGCACAATCCATAACACTCTGCGAATCCAAGCTAGCTAATCATTTCTTAATAGCATCCCCTCCAGTAGCCACTTCCCTCCCCTGGAAAGACTCGAAGTTTAGAGTAGAAAAAGAGATGGTAGAAATGTCTCTCCACGAGCAATCTTCATAGTTGAACAAGCCTCGCGATCACAATGGAGTAGGTTTTTCAGCTACAGGCCTAGCAAGGAAAAGATCGGGATAGGTCGGGTGGGAACCCCCCCCCCCCCCCCCCCCAGAACCGGACGTCGGGGTTTTCTCTCATCCGGCTCAAATAGCTATATCGAGATATGAGGTCGCGGTGGCATTGGGACGTGATAACCAAACTTATTGGGAATCGAATAGCTATTCGTTACTCAAGTCAAAAATTGATGAAATCCTTTTACTGAGTAGTCTCATCCCCCCCTTGTTGCATGTATACATACTTATCCCACAGAAATATTGGTTCTGATTAGGGACAAGGGGGGTTTCTCTTGTTCATAATCCAGTTATTACTCCTCCCCAGGTTCCCACTCTACTCCGATGGTTGTCACGTCATTGAAAACGTATCTGCGATGAATAAGTTTCCGCAACCATATCTCCTCATAGAATAATCTTTCATCTGGAAAGGGGCTCGGGTGGAGGATCTCGCCGATAAAGATCTGGATTGATTCTAGAAGTAGTGATTTTATATTACGAAGTCTAGTCGATGAATTAATAGGAATTGACCTTGGAGGAGTAACCTCCCTTAGTATCTATAGATCTTTCCGATACTCCTTTCCGAGCCACATGATACTCCCCACGGAAGATATGTCGAAATGGGAGGCATCCCACCGCTACCGGATGGGATGACAGATTGTGATCATTCTGTGGTAATTGGAACGTATAACCAAGTCACACATCGCAATATACCGGGCTTTCTAACTCTTTAAGAGGTTTGGTAAGGAGATTCGCAACGTAACTGGGGATTCGTTTCAAAAACCACACATGAATTACTGGACATGCCAATTTGATGTATCCCATTCGGTACCTCCGAACCCGGGAGTCAGTAAATTCCACTCCGCGATG
Organism: Dipteris shenzhenensis; assembly: GCF_047967505.1. NCBI lineage: Eukaryota > Viridiplantae > Streptophyta > Polypodiopsida > Gleicheniales > Dipteridaceae > Dipteris > Dipteris shenzhenensis. Next base: position 63,746 of record NW_028239547.1, on the reverse strand, counting down.
CTTACAAAAATTAGAATCTCCTTCTTCATTATCAACGGATCGGTAAGTTCCACGGGCACGAACTCCACTCTCTATAGGCCCAGATATTCTTTCGCGGAACAAACCATCCCTCTCTGGTTTATGGGTTTTATAATGCAACGTATGAGGTTGAGTAACTTACCCAACAATTTCTCCATTAGGTAATTCTCTTTCAGCCCAACTACGAATCTGTTCGGGAGAGGCCAATTCAATTCGGAGTTGTTGGTAATTTTGTTGATGAATCATGGGATAATAATATTCTGTTTGTTTTTATTGAAAATATCTCGATTAAACATTTCTACTTTCCCTTCTCGAATCCCCCTCAAGTATCAATTTATGATCCAGATTGAAACCCATAGATCATGATTCTCGAACTAGCAATCGAAAAGATTCTGGAGCAGTATCGGGCTTGGGTACGGGTTTCCCAGTCACGGTGGCATTAGGTACTTCATAACGAGCTTAAATATGATCGGATTTAATAGTAAGCATTTCTTGCAATATATAAGATACACCAAAACCTTCCAAAGCCCAAACTTCCGTTTCTCCCACTCATTGTCCCCCTCGTCTGGATTTCCCTCTAAAAGGTTGTTGTGTAACAAGTGCATGGGGCCCACTGGATCATGCGTGAATCTTATCATCAACCTGATGAATCAATTTCATCATATGAGCTTTCCCAATTGTAACCGATTGTTCAGAAGTATCACCCGTTCGTCCATCAATTAATCTACTCTTTCCGGGATGATCAGGTTCGAATAACCACGGATTGGATGTTTCTGTACTTGCCTTAAATGGTTCCGAAAATACCAGTTTTCTAGAAGCTTCTGGTTCATGTCTTTCATCAAAAGGTGTTATTCTGTGATGCATCTTCGGAAATTCCCCTGCCAACCCAAGCAAACATTCAAAAATCTATCCTACATTCATTCGCGGAGGTACTCCTAAGGGACTTGGTATCATATCTACTGGCGTACCATCCTGTAAATAAGGCATATCCTGCCTAGGTAAGATCTTTGATATAATACCCTTGTTACCGTGTCTGCCAGCTACTTTATCACCTACTTGTATCTTACGTTTCTACAAAATATATATATGTATCATCTCCGAATTATTCATGGGATTATCCTCAGGATAGACCCACATGGCATCAGTGACTCGACCTCTTCCACCAATAGGGACTTTCGGACAACTCTCTTTTGTGTTGACTGCTTGGATACCAAAAATCGCTTGTAATGATTTTCCTTCTGGGGCACGTAATGAATCCCCCCCCTCTCGAGGCGTCAATTTGCCCACTAGAACATCTCCTGTTTCTACCCAAGATCCTGATGCTACAAGCCCATTATCCTTCAAGTGACGAAGGTCATAACTGTCTAATTGGGGTATTTCCTTCGTAATTATCTCAGGACCCTGATTCGTCGCACGAACCTCAACTTCGTGTCTCTTGATATGAAAGGATGTAAAAACATCTTCATATAGCAAACGTTCACTAATCGGTACTGCATCTTCAAAATTGTATCCCTCCCGTGGCATATAAGCTACTAGTATATTTCTACCCAAAGCTAGTTCTCCTCCAACGGTTGCTGCTCCATCCGCCACAACTTCTCCACTTTTCAGAAGTTCTCCTTGAATAACTGTAGGCTTCTGATGTCTACGAGTATTATTATTGGGACGTTCATATATCCTCAATTTAGTTATAGTATCTCCATTCCTGGAGGATAAAGTAATCTCATTACCATCGGTATATTAAATTCATCCTTCTTGTTCGGATACAGCTACACTTCCCGAATCTAGGGCTACTTAACCTTCTGACCCAGTTCCTACAATGCACCTCTCAGGTCTGAAAAGTGGAACCGCTTGGCGTTGCATATTAGAACCCGTCGAAGCGCAGTTTGCATCATTATGCTCGACGGAGGGAATAGGAGAAGCTCCAATGGGGAAATATTGTAGGGGATGAATACCTCGTAAATCCAATTCCTCCCACGTAACGGTTAAGAACTCCTCTCGATACCGAACCGATATAAGCTCCTTCTCCCCGGTCCTCCAATCTGCTATTAACAGATTTCCAGTTCCTATTCGATAATCATCCCCGACGGGTGATAGATCTACTAATTGTCCTTCCATAGATGATTTGGATACTTCATAAAAGGGACTTCGTAAGGATCCGGAATTGCTAACCTTTGCAAAAATAGCTAGGGATGAGATAGGACCAGCATTCATACCCTCAGATGTCTCGATGGGACATATACGTCCGTAATGACTGAAATGGATATCCCGAGCTTGAAAAGTGGCAGTTCGCCGCGTCAATCCCCCGGGACCTAGAGAACTTGATCTTCGTTTATGAACTGTTTCTGCTAGTGGATTGGTCTGGTCCGAAAATTGCGACAAAGGATGTGAGCCAAAAAATTCGTTGAAAGTTGTTGTGAGTGGTGCGGAAGTCACCAATCCCCCGAGAGTTAATGGACGTCTACGCCTGACGGCTCTATGGATATTTTATCGGATCGAATTCTCCGGACGATTCAGGGCTAATTTTAATTGTTCCTGTAATAGATCCGCTACAGACCGAACGCGTCGATTTCCCGGGTGGTCTATATCATCGAGGTTACCCATCCCATAGCTTATCTCTATCAAATAATCTGCGACAGCTAATAGATCTTGGGGTAGTGGGAAATGTTCCGTTTCAGGTACATCGAGATTAGGTTTGATGTTTGAATTTCGTCAACCAATTCGTCCCAATTCGCACCTTTGTTGGAAAATCTCTTCTGCAATTCCTGGAATATGGATTCTGAAGACACCACATCGACTCCCGGAGAGTATAGATGTTTGTAAAGTTCTAGCATAGCATCTTCCGAAGATTCGATAGTTCTCTCGATTCTCTGAGTAGATTCAGAAAAATCTTAGGATAACGTACATTCCGCGGGATATCCTCCGTACTCAGTCCCATAGCTAGAAGTAGAACCAAAATGGATATCTTTCGTTTCCTGCTGATACGAATCCATATCCTACTCTTTCTATCTATTTCTGGTTTGAATCTTCCTCCCCAATCCGAAATGATCATGCTGGTATATGTGAAAAATCCCCTGTGGTCCAACTCGCGGTTGTGGTAAACACCAAGACTCCTCAATATCTAGTTAATCAAAACTCTAGCAATTCCATTGATTATAAATGTTCCTTGGGAGGTCATCGAGGGAATAGATCCGAGAAACACATCCTGTTCTTCTACTATTCCGCTTCTCTTCCGAATCAATTAAGCTGGTACATATGGATCGGATGAATATGTGATACATTGATATGTAGCCTCTCTCCTCCCAATCGGAGGTTCCGACAATCGATACTATTCACTAATTGATTAGAATTCGACTTCCTTATCCGTATCTTCAATCTCTGGGAAATCATCAGGTTCTTCAAATGATCTTTCATGAACAAAGCAGTTGAATCCCTCAAATTGAATTCATCCAAGTTCTGGCAATACGAACATCTCCCTATCTCCTATTGATGTTGTACTGAAATCTTATCCTCGTGCGAAACCCTCCTATACCTATTCATCAATTCATTTAGTGATTCCTTCTCCCTCGCATCCCCCCTCCCCTCTCTTTCTCCCGGGTGAGGGATTGAATTTGGTAGATTCTCCCGATGAAGACTGTTCCCGAGTTGGCCAAGGAGATACCACCATCATCAGCGGTTCTTGAGGTATTGGAGGTGTCAAACAAACTATAAATGGATTTCAAAATGATCTGATGGAAGACTTCCCTGCACCCAAAAAATCTTTATCATCCACTTATCATCCATCGGCTCGATTCCGTCATTCCACCGATATGGTGAGTGGGGGTAAGGTGAGACACAACGAGAATGGGGATTCTCGACACGAAATCACAAAGATTCTAGGTGCCTAGTTAGACAGATTCACTTCGCTGGATCTCCAGAAGACGCTGGAGGCATTAACGTCAGCATAATTGATACAATTGGCGCAGTTGTTGCGATTCTCGCTGCGAAGCAACTACCGCGAAGAACCAGTTTTTGCGCCGTGAAGTATCGATTCGTGGAACAGCAATCCGGTAAACATTGATACGGGGAATATCACTTCACATACTACTGAAAATCAATCCATTGTGTCAAATCGTTGGTTTACCCCTCCCCCCCCAACCCGAGGTGGATCAGAAGAACTATTGAGATTCGAGAATCTATCCCTAAAGGTGGACGACCTAATAATATCTACCTGCTGTTGCCACGGAGTGTCAATATCAATGTGGGGAGGGTGAAATTGACAAGGAAGGGAAAAACTTTTCGAAGTAGAACCCGGTATCTATGCGAACCATTTCTGGGGGGTGGGGAGCGTGAAGGATCCGTTAGATATTTCCAAGAGTGTTAGGAGGGAAAACAAGACCAGGGGGTGGGCAGTAGGGATCCGAGTAAGTCAGAGGATAGTGGAGCAATCTAGGGAAAAATTGGTGTTGGCTGCCTGGGGATGCATAGTATAAAAAGGATGTGTGTGGAAGTGGGGGGGGTGGGCAGCAAGGTTTCCTAACCCATCAAATTGATTGGATGGGGAGAAAAGGTTTCTAGTATCCGACATACTTACGAGCTCAATCCGATACAGAAAAATGAGCAGCTTGCTAATATTCCCATTCAGTGGTATACTTAATATCGAGTCCCCCATCTATCAATCATGTGCCTCGATGCAGGTGAAAGAAGGGCGAATAGTCAAGTGGTAAGACAAAGGACTGCAAATCCTTCATCCCCCAGTTCGAATCTGGGTGTCGCCTTGTTGTGCCAGTATCAATAATTTCGACGATTTCGGGATTGACTACCGCGCCAGACCCGGACACAAATCGAGATGCTCCATAGTATATTATGGCCTATCACGCTAGATGTATCCGGATATGCCACGGATAGGCAATCCTGATCTTAGTGTATCAGGAATCGAGGAGTAAATTATATGGATTGACAACCCCTCGGGGATTGGGACTTGGTAACATTATAAAATATATTGGTGGACGGATCCGCACTCTTATTACCTCCTCCCACTCGGGTATCATATGAAACAGAAATTGATTCCCATGTACGATATGTTACTGACTTCGATTCGGGTTCATCCATATAAGCACCCAGTAGTTGGAGGAAAAGGAATTCAATAGAATTGAATTGAAGGGATAGGAATTACGACCACGGATATGGTTAGTATTGCTTGGGCTGCTCCGATGGTGACTCCTACATTCTCTCTTTCACCTGTGGTTCGGGGAAGAAGTGGATCGCAGTGAGTAATTTTACACTACTCCTCCTAGTATAGTAGAATCCGGGAGATGTGAATCGTTGGGGTGGGGCCCAACGATTCGACCCCCTCTAGAATCTCTTGCTTCTTCGTAGGAAACACATATGGTATAACTAATTCCCTTCCATTTATGGGAGAATTCACCCCCCCCCCCAATCTCAACTCTCTGTAGGAATCTTCTCTCCCGGGAGGGGGAGTCAACCAGGTAGTTTCCAAACGACCCCTATTGGATATCCGCTGGTTAGATTCATCAAATGCCTCGATCTCTTCTCTACGTAGATATAAATTTTCAGCAATAGGAAATATTGCAGTTCCACTTAAAAGTATTTCAGATAATAGTAGAATCGGATCTAAGCGCCAACCTTGAAAGATAAGAATTCCTCCGCATAATAATCCAATGGAGGAAAGGAAAAAGTCGTAGTATCGGGATAGGTTGGGAATCTATGGATTGGGTAATGCGCCCCCCCCCCCCCAAAAAACCATGGGTGATTTTTTCATTTCGTTGTGGCTTAAGCAGGACCAGTAGTTGGAGCGAGGTGTTATCTCTCACTTCTCATCCACGTCAGTTTCTTCTGTCGAACTTCCCGGATCCTCTTTCACCGGATTGAATCGGGAAATAGATAGATAATCTTGATATATCCGAATCAATGGATAGATAGAAAAATCTCTCCACGTTTCAAATTTCAATCCGGTTTGTTCTTTATGCACCCGATCCACCCCGTTCCGTAAAAATAGGATCTTTAGACTCATGTCTGACTCCATTGGTTACCCATAAATCCATATGTACATATAGATCTCCCCTCCAGAGGGGGGAGGCTAGAACCAAAGATATCACAGGGGAGAGAGATATTGGAACCCGCCAATCCCCTCCCCCCCCTAGTTTTCGAAGTATGGAGAAACATATTGAATCAGTTTAGTCATGGATTGATTCCTATTGGGATTCATTACTACCGACACCAGTTCAAGTTTCACATCCCCCGGGTAGAGATATGCTGAAAATCGCAGAGATGTTGCACGGGTACATTTGGGACCACACCTCTAGATACATTAGGTTCCCTCTTTGCGGAGACATACAGGAATACACCTATCACTACTAGCCCGATTCCGACTATTGCACCGGGACCTGGTTCCATGGAAATCATAATAAAAAGGATGAGTGAGATGGACCTCCCGATCGATAGATAGATGGGTCTATCTATGTAGATCATCTATCTATCCAGATTTTAATTGGGATGGGACTGTGGAATTCAAATTGGGGGAGTAAAAATTAGTAGTTTACTGGCAACCGAGTTGCTACTTCACGCGGAGTAGCATCCTATTTCATCCCCTACCCCGGGACGTATATTCAACCTTCCCTTATCTACTTACTACCATCCGCGGCGAAACAATAGACCAGGTTCTCGGATTAATTGTTCTGAGCAGCCGTTTGAATGTAAGGAATAGGTAGAAAAGCTGTAGGTATTGGAATAAAGAGTGCAGTAGCTATGAATGCGAGGATATTTACTTCCATATTAGTGGTTCAAATTGATTTGAGGAGTAACTTGAGTGACCCCATTAGGAGAGACTCCTGAACTTTATCGTGATATTGTGAGTCATCCAACTCTACTAGAGTGGATCTGATAATCGGGATAGAAAAAAATTAACTCGGTCTGGTCAAATCTCTGATATCAATTACATAGTATATCACGAAAGAAAATTTTAAGAGTAGTCGATTGTTTACGCTTCTTCGGCAAGAACTTGCCCCCCCCTTTTTTATATTCTTACTGAGACAGAGAAGAGGGGTTAGTCACCGCATCTTTCTGTGGCAGCAAACGAATCTAGAAGCACTGTGGGTGGGAATCTATGGATGGAAAAATCAATGACTGGAATAATTTCCCCTCCTCCCCTTCCCTCTCTCGCCTATGGGTTGACGTGGCTAGAGATTAGCCCCGCAAATAAGCTCATTTGAATACTCGTAGTGAATATCCATAGTAAGCGCGGGCATGTGGAACTGGCGCGAGGCGGATGTCTCGTCTCCTCGAAGAATCAAGACAATTGGGGCTTTCGGGGTTAATATCTCCTGCATCTGTATATCCGAAACGGGATTCGAGTAAAAATGGTTTGTCGGATTCACCGTGGATGGGGAGATAGAGCATTGACTCCTAAGCACCCAGTACATAGACTTTAATTAATTGCTGGGATTGTAGTTCAATCGGTTAGAGCACCGCCCTGTCAAGGCGGAAGTTGCGGGTTCGAGACCCGTCAATCCCGCTACATTTTATTGAGTCATTTCAAATAACTCAGTCGAGATATACAAATTATAATGAAGTAACTCCGCGGTTTCTGGGTCGAGCTGGATTCGAACCAGCGTAGGCGTTGCCAGCGGATTTACAGTCCGTCCCCATTAGCCACTCGGGCATCGACCCATAGATTTAGACCGGGCTTGGAAGTACTTGAAAACAGAATCGGTCTCGGAAGTGTAAATGAAAGGAGTTTATTGATGTTTTCAATCTGGGCCCCTCCCGCCACCCTGAGAAGGTACGAGGGCAAGAGAAGCCATAACGTCCGTAGTGCTTCTGCGAGATGAGTATAAGTACCCCCAGGGGAATTCGAATCCCCGTCGCCTCCTTGAAAGAGAGGTGTCCTAGGCCTCTAGACGATGGGGGCCCAATCACTCTTCAGATAATAAGAGATTATCTATAAATCGTCAATCTGATTCTCCCGAATCCCCCCCGAATACAACATCCAATGGATGGGGAATTGGAATACCTCTCCGAATCCTTATCGCAAAATCCCGCTCGATGCATACCTATATGCGGAACCGCATGTGGCATCTCCCACAACCTCTAGGTCGACTGCTTCCTAGATGTGTAGGAAGTCGAACACGGCATAGAGGTAACGCTGAGACTTAAACCTTGCAATTCTCCGAAGTGAAGTGAGGCAGTTGAAAAGCTTCACCCAATCCATATTTCCATGGACGATTATTTCTTTCACCGATGAACTTATGTATCCCAATAATAATTGGTAATTACCAGCAGCATCAGTAAGTATATAGGCTTCTCCATTGCTTTTGGTTCATTCAATGTTCTGTTTCCCCTCGAGGGAAAACCCAGATTGGAAATCTACGCCTCAAATCACTCGGTTATGACTTCCTCAATTGGGAATATCTCACTCCTGAAGCTCAAAAATATTCTCTCCACCGGTCTGAACTATCCCGGGGGCTACTGCCGGGGGTGGAAGCGGGGCAAGAAAGTCGGGTCGGCGGATAGCGGGAATCGAACCCGCGTCCTCTCCTTGGCAAGGAGATATTTTACCATTCAACTATATCCGCGTGATATGCCACCCCGTTCTATATTGAATAACTATATATGTGGTAACTCCTCTAGTCAACACACCTAATCCATCCACCTCGTCTCGGGATTTTCCCTCGTGGACGGAGAGCCCCCCCCCCCCCGAGGAGGAAGTGTCGATTCCGTAGACCGTAATTATTATTGATTCTCTCTCCCCACTCGCCATTATGAATCGTGAGGAGGGGGCCAGAATTACCGATACATTGAATCTCTGGGATATGAAGGAATTAAGTATACCCACTAGGAAAACTAATCCGATCCATAAGGAAGCCCCTGAAAAGACGACATTTTTGTTGCTTGACCAACCATTGGGGGAAGCAAGCACGACAGGTACACCAATTACTAGTAGGAATGAAATGGCGATTAATGTGAATAAAGCCAATTGGAAAGCAATAGTCGTAGTTAGGACTCTCGACGTATCAGAAGTAGAGGATTTGTACCATCTGATCCCCATCCGGTGGGACTTACACCATACCGAGACCGAGGATTTTGGACGGAACAAGAATCCTTCTAGTTCAGTACCCCGGAATCCAATGTCTCTTTCGAATCTCTTGATAATCCATCAAGTAGGAGTAAGAATTTGATTATTTGGAATGATCCCTATATTGATTTCATAGTAAATCATACGAAACCATCATCTCATATCTTTCGTAATAGGGGTGAATCTCGATACAATACATGTGTATCAAGATCGACAAGATCTCCGAAGAATTGGAGAAGAGCTTTCTAGGAGAGGTGGTCGAGTGGTTTATGGCTCCAGTCTTGAAAACTGGCATAGTGCTGAAACGCTATCGAGGGTTCGAATCCCTCTCTCTCCTCAATTGATTCAGTACCGGACCCGACGGGAGGGGGTATTAGTGGTCTATCGGTGGTCTAAAAGAACCACCTAGTATTTCCCAAAAAATGCCAATGTCCCCGAGGGGAGCCTATTCTTAATAATGATAGATGAGAGGAATCTTCTGAAGCAGTCTGGGGGTATTCCTCCTCCGCCCCGGTTCATGCGCCGCATCTCCAGGCCCAGGTCCCGTGTCAATACTTTCCCTATCAGGGTTCGAGGGATAGGAAACAAACAAATATGAGAGATCTGATGTTAACTAGAGGTATTTAAAATACCAGTTCTATCGATTGACTTATCGGGATGATCAAAGGTCAATTACCCACCCATTTGCGGGATGGGTACGTTCCACCAGATACAACTGGTGAGGATTCAAATTAGCTTCAAATTAGCTTACGGAGATGAGTCGTCATCGCCAAATCACCCCCTCCAGGGGGGTGATTTGTAGACATAAGTGCAAATGCTACCGAAACTTGTGGTTTCCCGGAACCCTATAGAAATGAACAGTGAGTTACACCTCGCCCTTCCCTCATCCGCGAGGTAAAGGTTACTGCTGGGTATATACCGACGTATCGAACTAACCCCACTGGGGGGTTAGTTTATGTATGAGCTGTGTCCCGGTTCCGCAAAGAACCACCAGTAGAAAATGGAAATTTGTCTGGTATGGTAGGTACTAATACTACCAAGTAATAACTTTCCATTAATATCTCAGCAATTTGTCCTAATTTAATGGTGTCATGGAAAGAACGGGTTCGGTATCACGGTCAATTCCCTTCTCAAACCCGGCTGCCGCCGCACGGGCTCTTCCCGCATGCCATAAATGACCCACAAAAAAGAAAAATCCTAGAACGAAATGGGAAGTAGCCAACCAACTTCGGGGAGATACATAGTTCACGGCATTTATCTCAGTAGCTACTCCACCTACGGAATTTAAGGAACCCAGAGGTGCATGAGTCATATACTCCGCGGAGCGTCGCTCCTGCCAGGGTTGTATATCTCTTTTCAACTTACTCAAATCCAAACCGTTGGGGCCTCTCAGTGGCTCCAACCAAGGAGCACGAAGGTCCCAGAAACGCATTGTTTCGCCTCCAAATATGATTTCTCCCGTGGGGGAACGCATCAGGTATTTACCCAAACCAGTAGGTCCTTGAGCGGAACCTATGTTGGCGCCGAGACGCTGGTCCCTGACAAGAAAAGTAAAAGCTTGAGCTTGAGAAGCCTCTGGACCGGTAGGACCATAGAATTCACTAGGATATGCCGTGTTATTGAACCGAACGAAACAACAAGCAGTAAAACCAAAAATAGCAAGTGCTCCTAAGCTATAGGACGGGTAAGCCTCTCCGGACCACACAAAAGCGCGACGGGCCCAAGCAAATGGTTTGGTCAATATGTGCCAGATCCCCCCGGAGATACAGATGGATCCCAGCCAGACATGTCCCCCAATAATATCTTCTAGGTTATCGACACTTACAATCCAACCCTCTCCACCAAAGGGGGATTTGAGTAAGTAACCAAATATGACACTCGGGCTTAAAGTGAGATTCGTAATCTTCCGTACATCCCCACCTCCCGGGGCCCATGTGTCATACAAGCCTCCGAAATATAACGCTTTGAATACTAGGAGGAAGGCGCCGGCTCCTAACAAGATTAGATGAATACCCAATATAGTAGTCATCTTATTTTTGTCCTTCCATATATAGCCGAAAAATGGGAAGGACTCTTCTGAAGTCTCGGGGCCAATGAGAGCGTGATAAATACCCCCGAACCCTAGAACCGCGGAAGATATCAAATGAAGGACTCCAGAAACAAAATAGGGAAAGGTATCGACGACTTCCCCACCGGGACCCACTCCCCAACCTAGGGTAGCTAGGTGGGGAAGTAGAATTAACCCCTGTTCATACATAGGCTTCTCCGGAACGAAGTGAGCCACTTCAAACAAATTCATGGCTCCAGCCCGAAACACGATCAAGCCAGCATGAGCTACATGGGCACCGAGTAATTTACCAGACAGATTGATCAGTCGAGCGTTACCGGCCCACCAAGCGAAACCTGTGGTTTCCTGATCGCGACCACCCAGAGACAGAGTTTCGTTAAAGAGCGTTTCCACGGGGTAAGACCTCCTCGGGGAATACAAGGTTTTCATGAGGCTGATCCTGAGCTGCCATCCAGGCACGAATACCCTCATTCGACAGAATGTTCTTTGTGTAGAAAGTTTCAAACTCAGGATCTTCCGCCGCACGAATTTCTTGGGAAACGAAGTCATAAGCACGCGAATTCAAAGCGAGACCAACTACTCCGATAGCACTCATCCATAATCCAGTTACTGGCACGAATAACATAAAGAAATGCAACCAACGTTTGTTGGAGAAAGCGACACCGAATATTTGGGACCAGAAACGATTAGCGGTAACCATTGAATAGGTCTCTTCGGATTGAGTTGGGTTAAAAGCACGGAATGTATTTGCGCCATCACCGTCTTCAAATAAGGTGTTTTCCACCGTGGCGCCATGAATGGCACACGAAAGAGCAGCACCAAGGACTCCGGCGACTCCCATCATATGAAACGGGTTCAACGTCCAGTTGTGAAAACCCTGGAAAAAGAGAATGAATCGAGAGATAGCTGCTACACCGAAGCTGGGTGCAAAAAACCAACCGGATTGCCCTAACGGGTAGATTAGGAATACAGAAACAGAAACAGCAATGGGAGCAGAGAACGCTATTGCATTATGGGGACGTAATTGTACGGACCTAGCAAGTTCGAATTGACGTAACATGAAACCTATCAAAGCGAAGGAACCGTGAAGAGCAACAAAGGTCCATAGACCCCCTAATTGGCACCAACGGGTGAAGTCTCCCTGTGCTTCCGGACCCCACAGTAGAAGCAAGGAATGAGCGAGACTATTTGCAGGGGTGGAAACTGCGGCAGTCAGAAAATTGCAACCTTCCAAGTAGGAACTAGCTAATCCATGAGTATACCACGAGGTGACGAAGGTTGTGCCGGTGAACCAACCGCCTAGGGAGAAATAAGCGGTGGGGAAAAGTAATAGACCGGACCAACCTACAAATACGAAACGATCCCTTCGTAGCCAATCGTCCATACTATCAAACAAATCTTTCGATTCCTTGGAGGATTTTCCAATGGCGATGGTCATAGTTATTCTCCTATTCAACTCTTCCAACCATTTTGGGTGCCCTTCTATTTCATGACATGATAGGGTCGTGGTGTAGGAAATGAAACTACCATATCACTGCCCCTTCTGAATAAGAATTTGTCGGAATCTCTCTGGCATGGTAACAATATTCCTAGGTCCCGTCGAGGGTACTTTTCTACTCCGTCTCGTTCCCCCAAGCGGATGGATATGGATAGAGTACCGATACAACGAAATTGATTTCGTGATTCTTCAGAAAGTGGGTAACCCTTTCTCTTCTTCCGAGACTCCATCAACCCGTTCGCTACGTCGATGAATCCTGATCCGGAACTTTATCCCAGCTAGATTCCTTCCAATTGAACAATCAACGGCATCTATTGGATCTCTTTATGTGGTGCTGGTGTTTCCTCCCGCATGTCCTGCCCACTGGAGAAGTACAGGAAGGAGTGGGAGAAGCACCAATTTTCAGCAATCTATCTATTTGGTGAATTGAGTAGGACACGCGTACATACAGATATTTATGATCCGTATCTTCACTTTACTCGTCTATTTCACGATGGAAGAGACACTTCCTGATATTTATTCTACCAATACTCAATACCATTCGGAAGCTTTTCGCTCCCGAATCATTCGGGTGATTAATGGCGGGTGGGTGGGGGGGGGTGGGGGGAGGCCACTTTTCCTTGATGTCGGACGAGAGAAACAAACTCCCGTCTCGATAGATTAAATGAGAACCATATAGTCCGTCTTACCTCCTGGTTAAGAAGCGGGAGATGGATCGGAATGATACGAGAGAAACCCGTAGCTGGGAGTTAGCTGAAATCTTTTCATACGAGAATTCATTGGAATATCTCCCCCTGCGGAGAGATGTATCGATAGTCAGAATTCTCATTGGATTCCTGTATCAGGGGTAACTGAATGATCTTCCACATCATGAATTACATCTACCTAAATTTCTTATATTACGGGTAGCAATAATTCTGAGATTCAAGACGGGGGGGAACATTCCGAACAGCTTTATTACGTAGCGATTCGCTGATTCTTCGTTGATTTCCCCACCCACATATGGATCCCGCTATATAGATAGATATATGTGGATATTTGTTGCGAATCTTACCGGGAGTCCCCCGAGCAGTGAAAGTGGATAATCAGGATAATCTGATTCGATAGGCATCTGGGGGGGGGGGGGGGCCTCGTCATATTCGTCGCCTATTCGGGCGAAGGATCATTTCGACGTGATCACTAATTTTCTGAATTGGTAGAAACATATGTGGTACTCTACAATGTAAGGAAGGATTACGAGTGTCTGTGCCGAGAGAAAGAGACAAGTCGAGTGAAATCTCACGAGCCCTTTATCGGATTTGAACCGATGACTTACGCCTTACCATGGCGGTACTCTACCACTGAGTTAAAAGGGCTTACCGATGATGACATTGATGAGGTGTATGAAACACAGTATGTCGGAAACAGAACTATTCTGTTTCCCGTTTCTCAAATCATTATCCTGTCACTATTCTCTCAATCTTACCAGGGGGGGGGGATTAAAAACTGCTGATACTAAAACTAGGTGGGGTAAGGTCTCTGGAACTAGCGGAAATGGTTGAGTCCTCCTTTCCACCCCCTACTTACCCGATTGAATGGATCCCGATAGAGAATCGGGAGATTCACCTGGGAAGGAGAAAAAGGAGAATGAGGGGGGAAAATTTGGGATTATCCGGTTTATGTTGTGGATGAATACCCGCCGGTACGTGGTCAAATAGTTGGAATAAAAATACGGGAACAGGGTGGACTATTGCTTTATCCCCCTATCACCTATTGCTTTATCACCCTATCACCAAGTTAATTTTCGTTTGCGGAGACGGGATTCGAACCCGTGACCTCAAGGTTATGAGCCTTGCGAGCTACCAAGCTGCTCTACCCCGCGTGGTTGATTCCCTCGCTGTAATTATTATACAGTCTTCAAATAATTACATTGAACACGAGGGAATCTTGTGAATTTATGGAGATCGATTCTCCAACAATTCGTGTGGGAAAACCAATATTTATCTACCAACTCGATTTTATTACTCCAGGCAGCAAACAAGCGTGTGCCATTTCGCGTGGTACGTGTCTGGATGAACCAAAGTCTCGATAATTGGATCTGGGGCGTCCGGTTAGGGAGCATCGGTTACGAAGACGGGTGGGTGCACTGTTACGTGGTGGAGATTGGAACGCCTCAGAAACCTCTAATTTTTCTTGTATTGATAAACCCCCCCTCATTCTCTGTTTCAGGGATTGACGTATGAGATAATATTTCCTCACCAGTTTTTGTTTCTTCTTCTCTTTCTCAATGAGACTCCTCTTTGCCGTAATTTCCTAGTCGGCGATATTGGAATGTTATTATAGAATGGATGGAATTTGGGATAGAGTCCAATTGAAGTGCTATGATTTGCCACCCATCCGTGCTATCTATCCATCAGAGACAGATTTTAATCGTGGATAAGTTGGGCTTACCACTGGCTCGAATGCCAAAGGTAAGCCCAATGCGATACATGCTTTTAGCTTTTATTGAGGCGAAACACAGAGCTACCCAAATTTACCCGATGTGGATGCTATTGAGAAAGCTGCATAGGTAAATATATAACCTACGGAGAAGTGGGCTAGTCCCACTAATCGTGCTTGAACGATAGAAAGAGCGACTGGTTTGTCTTTCCAGCGAATCAGATTGGCCAAAGGTGTGCGTTCATGAGCCCGAGCCAGAGTTTCAATAAGTTCTTGCCAATAACCGCGCCAGGAGATGGGAAACGTGAATCCAGTAGCCCGAACGAGATGTCCAAACGAAAACATCCATGCCCAGACGGATAAACTGTTCATACCGAAAGGATTGTAACCGTTAATGAGTTGTGAAGAATTCAGCCGTAGATAATCCCTCAACCATCCCATCAAGTAAGTAGAGGATTCATTGAATTGAGCTACATTTCCCTGCCACAGGGTAATATGCTTCCGGTGCCAGTAAAAGGTGACCCATCCAATTGTATTCGACATCCGGAAAACTGCCAGATAAAATGCATCCCAGGCCGAGATGTCACAGGTACCACCTCTACCTGGACCGTCGCAAGGAAAACTATAACCAAATTCTTTCTTATCCGGCATCAGCTTGGAGCCGCGCGCATCTAATGCACCCTTCACTAGAATCGGTGTAGTTGTATGTGGACCTGGAGCAATAGCATGATGAACTAAGAAATCCCCGGGTCCAATGGTTAGGAATAATGAGTTGCTATTATTATTAATGGCGTCTAACCAACCGGGTAGCCACAAGCTCTGACCAGCATTGAATGCTGGACTGTCTGTCGAGGAGAGAAGTACGTCGAAACCATACAAAGATTTACCGTGAGCGGATTGTATCCGTTGAGCAAATACAGGTTCAATAAGAATTTGCTTCTCTGGGGTTCCAAAGGCTAACGTGACGTCGTTATGGACATAGAGACCCAAAGTATGGAACCCTAGGAATAAACTAGCCCGACTCAAATGGGCTATTATTGCTTCTTTATGCTCCAACATCCTTGCCAACACGTTATCCTTATTTTGTTCCGGATCATAATCCCGTATAAAGAATATGGCTCCGTGGGCGAACGCCCCTGTCATAATAAAACCAGCGATGTACTGGTGATGGGTGTATAGCGCGGCCTGGGTCGTATAATCCTGTGCTATAAAAGCATAAGCGGGTAAGGAATACATATGTTGTGCCACTAGGGAAGTAATGACTCCTAAAGCAGCTAAAGCGAGTCCTAATTGGAAATGTAGGGAGTTATTGATTGTGTCGTAGAGTCCCCTATGTCCACGTCCCAACCTGCCTCCTGGAGGAATATGAGCTTCCAGAATCTCTTTTATACTATGTCCGATGCCGTAGTTAGTCCTGTACATGTGGCCGGCAATGATAAACACAACCGCAATTGCCAGATGATGATGAGCGATATCAGTTAACCACAAACTCTGAGTTTGTGGATGAAATCCCCCCGGAAAGGTTGAAATGGCAGTTCCTGCTCCCTGAGCACTATTGAACGAGTGATTAGCGGAGTCGGGACTTTGTGCATAAACACTCCATTGACCCGAAAAGAATGGTCCCAAACCTTGGGGGTGTGGTAGTGCAGTTAGTAAATTACCCCATCTCACATGTTCGCCTCTAGATTCAGGAATAGCGACGTGAATCAGGTGGCCTGTCCAAGCTAGAGAGCTTATTCCGAAGAGTCCTGATAAGTGATGATTGAGACGAGATTCAGCATTTTTGAACCAAGAAATACCCGGTTTCCATTTGGGTTGTAGATGCAACCAACCCGCTACCAGGAACAAGGCGGAAACAGCTAGTAAGGAGATAGCTCCGGTATATAGATCTTGATTGTCGCGTAAACCGATAGTGTACCGCCACTGATAAACACCAGGATAAGCAATATTAACCGGACCCGGAGCTCCCCCTCGGGTATAAGCCTCGACGGCTGGTTGACCAAAATGAGGATCCCGAATGGCATGAGCGATTGGTCTTACCTGTAATGGGTTTTGCACCCATGCCTCGAAGTTACCCTGCCAAGCTACATGGAATAGATTCCCAGAAGTCCAGAGAAGAATTATAGCTAATTGACCAGAATGGGAAGCAAATATTTTCTGGTAGAGACGTTCCTCGGTAATATTGTCATGACTCTCGAAGTCATGCGCAGTGGCTATACCGAACCAGATACGACGAGTAGTTGGGTCTTGGGATAGACCCTGGCTGAACTTTGGAAATCTTGATGCCGTAATGCTTTTCGAATCCTCCTAGCCATTATCCTACTGCAATGATTCTCGCTAGGAAGAATGCCCATGTTGTGGCGATTCCACCCAGAAGGTAATGAGCCACCCCTACGGCACGTCCCTGTACAATACTCAGAGCCCTGGGCTGGATAGCAGGAGCAACTTTCAATTTATTATGGGCCCGAACAGTAGATTCGATGAGTTCTTGCCGATATCCACGGCCACTGAACAGGAACGTCAGACTAAAAGCCCAAACAAAATGAGCACCCGAGAATAAAAGACCATATGCGGATAATGAAGAACCATACGATTGAATGACTTGGGAAGCCTGTGCCCATAGGAAATCACGGAGCCATCCATTAATGGTTGTTGAACTCTGCGCGAAGTTTCCTCCAGTGATATGGCTCACTACTCCCTGGTCACTTATACTACCCCGTACGTCAGATTGCATCTTCCAACTGAAATGAAATATAACTACTGAGATGGAATTATACATCCAGAACAAACCTGAGAAGACATGATCCCAAGCAGATACCTGGCAGGTACCTCCTCTACCGGGGCCATCACGAGGGAAACGAAAACCAAGATTCGCTTTGTCGGGTATTAGGCGGGAGCTCCTCGCAAACGGGACACCTTTTGGTGATATTAATACAGTAACATGAATCGTAAAGGCATGGATGTGATGCACCAAAAAATCGGCAGTACCTAATGGGATTGGTGACAAAGCAACTTTACCACCTACTGCTACTAAGTCTCCACCCCCCCAGGTCAAACTGGTACCTGCTGTTGCATTAGGTGCCGTTAAGTCAGGAGCAGAAGCATGAATGTTTTGGACCCACTGAGCAAATATGGGTTGTAATTAAATAGCAGTATCTGAAAACGTATCTTGGGGACGTCCCAACGCACTCGTAGTATCGTTATGAATATACAATCCGAAACTATGGAAACCTAGAAAAATGCATACCCGGTTAAGATGTGAAATTATTGCATCACGATGCCGAATGACACGATCCAATAGGTTGTTGTATTGAGTAGTCGGATCATAATCTCTCACCATAAAAATAGCTGCGTGTGCCGCCGCGCCTACCACTAGGAAACCACCAATCCACATGTGATGCGTAAACAGGGATGGCTGCGTAGCATAATCAGTAGCTAGGTATGGATAGGGAGGCATAGCATACATATGATGGGCCACTACAATTGTTAGGGAACCCAACATAGCAAGATTAATAGCTAATTGAGCATGCCATGAAGTAGTTAGGATCTCGTAAAGACCCTTGTGACCCTCACCCGTGAAGGGACCTTTATGAGCTTCCAGAATCTCTTTCGTACTATGCCCGATACCCCAATTGGTTCGATACATGTGACCAGCTATCAGGAAAAGAACTGCAATAGCTAGATGGTGATGCGCAGTATCGGTCAACCACAATCCCCCTGTGGCTGGATTCAATCCCCCACGGAAGGTTAAGAAATCTGAGTATTGTAACCAGTCGAGGGTAAAGAATGGAGTTAATCCCTTTGCGAAACTGGGATACATCTGAGCCAAAAGGACACGCGACGCTCGGGGGGGGGGGGGGTATTCCGGGGGGGGGGGGGGGGGGGGGGGGGGGGGTAATCTCTCTAATGGGTAGCGAGACGTGTACCTGGTGTCCCGCCCACGCCAAGGAACCCAATCCCAAGAGGCCTGCTAGGTGGTGGTTCAACATGGATTCCACGTCCTGGAACCAAGCCAATTTTGGAGCAGCCTTGTGATAGTGGAACCAACCAGCGAAGAACATCAATCCTGCAAAGATTAAGGCACCGATAGCGGTGCAATAGAGTTGTAACTCACTAGTTATTCCAGAAGACCGCCATATTTGAAAAAATCCGGACGTTATCTGTATTCCCTGGAATCCCCCACCTACATCTCCATTAAGTATCTCTTGACCAACTATTGGCCAAACTACCTGGGCGCTAGGCTTAACATGAGTGGGATCACTTAGCCACGCCTCGTAATTAGAGAAGCGAGCCCCGTGAAAATACATACCACTCAGCCAGATAAGAATAATAGCTAATTGACCAAAATGGGCGCTGAATGTTTTACGGGATATATCTTCTGAATCATTTGTGTGACTATCAGAATCATGAGCATCAGCATGTAGATTCCAAATCCAAGTGGTACTACTGGGACCCTTAGCTAAAGTTCTCGAGAAATGTCCAGGTTGAGCCCATTTTTCGAAAGAAGTTCTCACGGGATCCTTTTCCACCATAATCTTGACTTCTGGTTCCGGTGAACGAATAGTCATCGAGATTCTCCTCTCTTCGGA
Source organism: Dipteris shenzhenensis (assembly GCF_047967505.1). Classification (NCBI taxonomy): domain Eukaryota; kingdom Viridiplantae; phylum Streptophyta; class Polypodiopsida; order Gleicheniales; family Dipteridaceae; genus Dipteris; species Dipteris shenzhenensis. The sequence goes on along the minus strand of NW_028239547.1, from coordinate 44,085 downwards.
CAGGGGATAGCAACGACCTACCAGCGGGGGATACGAAACTTCTAAGAGATGGAATTCGTATGTAAGGTATTCTTCTCCCTGAGTTTGGAACTGGAACAGCTGTAATAGAAGAGTTATCCGAGGCAGGCATTTAATCTTATTATTACACAACTTATTAGTGCTTTATGGACCTTGTATAGAGAGATTCTTATACGTTTCAGTAGGGGGGGGGTTACATATTACCAGATGGCAATCGGTAGGAGGAGAAGTCTTCTCCTTCCTGGTATCCCAGGGGGGGGGGGGGGGTAGAAAATGTAAAGGAATTTCTTTCAATTGTCTGGTCCCCATATCACTGCTACCCCGGCGTCACCCCCCTCTCTCATCACCTGGAACGTTTCGTAATCCTCAACCAATTTTGTGCTTCGATATAATTGCTTGGAGGAAGTGCTATTGCTTGTTTCCGACACTCAGCGGCTTGATCAAACCAAGATTCCGAAGCCTCCGGGTCTCCCTGTTGAATGGCCTGCTCCCCCCGGTCGGGATGGATAGATCCCTTCGAGATATCCTCCCTCAGAACCGGACTTGAGAGTTTCCTACCTCATGCGGCTCGAATGACTACTCAGTAGCTTATTCTCTATCTGATCCAAGAGAAGAGAGAGATTTACTTGGCCCCCTCCCCCGTTAGTCTAGAGAAGAATCAAGAGTAGTTACTGGGAATGGTTTCCAATCCTATCGATGCGAGATAGAATCTTTTCCATACTCCTAATTCGTGGAGGAGGGTAATAATCTCCCCCGGAACTAATTCCCCTACTTCTAAAAATAGATCCGCTGAAATGTTTCCTTTGGGATTTGATACTACACCATAGCTCGATATTCCTTTCCAAATCGATTCTATTACAGGAATCGATTGTAGAACCCCCCGAGTGAGCAAATCTCATCGTATCGACCCAGATTTTCGATGACGAATCTTTGCGGTGCTTTCTCCCTCAATTCACCCGATTATCCATGGGATTCACAGGCTTCCGTTCTTCCCCCGGACCTGAGTTACTACGGGGGACACCAAATTCCACAGCTCAGGAGAACTCCTTATGGGAGTATGCTTGTGGAAAGCCTCCTACATCGAGTGGTTTCGAATCAAGGGATCCTATAGTATGGGTAATCGCACGTAATGACGGATCACAGCCATATTATTAAGAGCCTGTGGTGGAAAAGGATTCCGTTCCAATGCTTGAAAATAGTATTCCAAAGCCTTTGCATGTTCTCCATTGCTAGTATGAATCAAACCTATATTATGGGGTATGTAACTCCGATCATGAGGATCAATCTCCAAACGCATAGCTTTGTAGTAATTTTATGAAGCTTCTGCATATTCTCCTTCGGATTGGGCCGACATTCGTCAGGGTCGCTCACTCAGCGTGAATGAGCTCCGCTTCAAAACCGTACTTGAGATTCTCACCTCATACGGCTCCTCCTGCATGATGCATGGAGAGAGACTAGTATTTGGAATAGTCTAGCAATTCCTACTCTAAACCTATGGATGAACGGGGGCTAGTGTCTGTGAAACTACTGGACTAGCCATCCCTTCTGCCAAAAATCTCTTGTTAACATGGTTGTGCCACTCCGACACGTCGACACCAAGAGACTAATGACAATTTCTCTGTTCCCAACGCTTCGAGTTTCATGGGGATCAGCTACTTCGACAATCTCCGATGATTCTAGGGGTATCCAAAATACGAACGGGATGGATGTTCGTTGTCCCAATCATTATTGGTATTCGTCATAGAAACACGACGCGCGGCTGAACCCAACCGTAACGAAGCTTTTGCGTTGTCGATTCCTCCACGTAGTGCCTCTCCCCTATGCCTACCCACGGAGTCCTACAAATAGGTCGGTCCGTAGGTTTCACCTTTTGCTTACTACTACGATTCGCCGGAGATCGAAACTGGAGCATTTGAGGCTGCATCAATCGAGGATACACGACAGAAGGACTTGTTTCCCGTTCGAAACATACCTTCACCAAACGCGGGTCTATCGGAATTTGAATCCCCCAATTAATTAGGAATTAAGGTTAATCGATTTTCCCTCCCCAAATCGCACCATCTCTATAATAAGTAAAAGCTCTCTTCTCCCTATCAGTAGTCGGTATGATTTGTAACAAGATATCCGCCAGAATCGTGGGAGTTCTATCAATAGAATTGTCATTTCTCTGGGATCTAGGCGTAATTGGAATTCCTCTTCGTTCCACTTATTATTGAGTTAATCAGGATGCCGGAAGAACAGATCTCTTTTGCAATACAAGGGGAAGAGGTGCATCCGTCTGGTATCTATGTCCCTCCCCCTCAATCGACTGGGAGGGTGGAGTAACTAATTCCGCACCGAATGAGAGTCGTGTGTGAATGGGGGTATATAGTCTCGCAGCATCCATGAATAATTACTAATGGAGTGATTGCTTTTGATGGGATCTGCATCACCTAATTGAAAATCTCTCATTATGAAATCGACTCGGAACAACTAAAAATCTATCCCAGGGATGGGGTCACCTCCCCTACCTCAATTCCGGGAATTAATCTCATTTCTTAATAACTGATGAGGCTTGCACTCACTTCCAGGAATCACTTTTTCCCGTCTATCATCGAGGATTGAGTTGCTATCCGGTTTCTTAGATTGGTAAGATGTGTAAATAGTACAAAGTTGCAGGAAAGGTGACTGAGTGGTTTAAGGTGTAGCATTGGAAATGCTATGTAGACTCTTGTTTACCGGGGGTTCGAATCCCCCCCTTTCCCCTTTGCATTCCGTCATTGACTCTGTTCCGGCACCCCAAAGAATTGCTAATCCTTTGAATGCTTCCAGTTAGTACTCCCGATTTCAAATAATAATTCCAAGAATCCCCCCCCCCGGGGGGGGGGGTATCCGAATTTCAGAATGAGGAATCCCAGACTATTAGATAATTACTTGGGGTTAGGCTTTGCGGGAGTAATACTCAACGACGAGCAATTCATTTATATCCAACCCAGTGGACTCCCGATTTGCGATTCCATTCACTAATCCTGTGGGTCTACTGTCTCCCGACGAGGAAAAAGTTGAATGATCAGGTATTTTGTCTCCCCGAGAAAATTCCATCTCTCTATTTGGTCCATTGCGAGAACCCGGTCGATTTCTCACAATAATAGTATCTTTTGGTTTGCGACGGTAACTCGGTATATCGACTATACGATCGTTCACTAGAATGTGTCTATGATTAACTAATTGCCTAGCTGCAGGAATAGTAGGAGCCATACCTGGACGAGAAACAATATTATCTGGACGCATTTCGAGTAGCTGTAATGGTACTTGACCTGTTGAACCCTTGGCTCTTCTAGCAATACGAACGTATCTAGGCAATTGTCGTTCCGTTGATCCATAATTGAAACGTAATCTCTGTTTGGCTTCCAGACGCACGCAAAATTGAGATACCTTTCTCGAAGCAGATTAATCAATAGCAATTCGTGCTTCTCTCGGATTTGATGTTTTATTTGTAAGCCCGGGTAGATCCTTGAGACGACGTATTATTTTCAGACGGGGTCCTCGATAACGAGACATAAAAACTCCTTCTTTGTAAGCATGGTAAGACCCGGAATGGACCTCTCCGTAATCGAAGTACTGGTACTATTTATAAGTGTCACCCAATTTTGTTGAACATTTGGTATTTGTAATAATCATAACATATGAATGTAGACGAACAAATACTCGAATTCCCATCGACTCTATTGGAAATGGAGGCTTCGACGCGGGGGACAAAGCCGAAGGGAGACACGGTATTGGTGCATCGACTGATACTGGGCAATATTCTGCCGGAATCGAACCGATAACCTCTGCCTTGTGAATGTGGTACTTCCGAATCCAAACCAAGCTTTCCTGGTTCTTTTGAACCCCATGGGATGGAATAGAACCCTCCTAAAGCGACAATGGTGGTTGCGCCCACGGCGCAGTCAGCCGCAAGGGTTATTCAACCACAGAGATGGGTTAGATGAGTCGATAATTCCATCTCCTACCGTATCGTATTGATTTAATTACCCCACCCGTGTATAATTCTTATGGGTACGCGAATACGGAGAAGCAGGGTATGGTCTCGCAGATATATATTCTCTGGGATCGGTGGAGTCCCTTTCTGGAGGAAATTGGGAATAGAAACAGAAAAGGGAAGAGGTTGAGAATTCGGGAATCGGGACGGGGTATATAATTTCCGCTTGACCGGAATCAAGAGACTCGTGAAATATCTCTGGAACAAATGGCATGGAACATGCAAACTCGGATGGCATGCAAAAGGATTTGATGCAATTGCAGATCCATTGCTTCGGTTTGGGACTCAAGGGGGGGGGGGGTATGGCGGAATGGTAGACGCTGCGGACTCGATTGGATTGAGCCTAGGTATGGAAACACACCGAGTGATAGCTTTCAAATTCAGGGAAACCTAGGATTATTTAGTAGGCGATCCTGAGCCAAATCTCATTTCAGAAGCAGGATTCGGATGATGAGATAGGTGCAGAGACTCGACGGAAGCTATTCCGACGAACGATCTATTAATTTCTATTATTCATTAAGCGGATAGATGTTCTCTTTCCATGGATGATTCAATCTAGAATGATCCTATAAGCGGCGAGGATCCTCTCCCAGTGCATACTCAACATCCGCACCGAGGATTGTATCAAAATCTCGAGAATCTCGGGTATTGGTGGGATCTACTCGATTATCCCCGAATCCCATCTTCTCCTGATTTCCTCTTTGTGTATGTATACTCCGTATTCGGATGAATATGGTTCGATGAATAACCATTAGTAACAGACCTTCGCGGATAGAGATGGAGTCCAACTCTACGCCGTTGATGGAAACAGCAATGCAAATTGTGGTAGAAAGAAAATCCGTTGGTCTTTGTAGGACCGTGAGGGTTCGAGTCCCTACATCCCCAGTAGAACGGGATGAAACATATTATCCAAATTGCGTAGGAGTTGTGGGAAGCATCTACCCCATGAAACAGAGAAATCCCTCCCCGTCTATTCTGGTGGATGGGATTCTTCGACCCATCAAGCGGACGAAGGGTATCGAGATACATCTCCCGAATACGTATTGATTTCCTCCACCTAAACGAGAGGGGATCCATGCTCCCGATTCATAGCTCAATCGAATCGGATTGATGTCTCGTCCCCAGCTCGAGAATATTTTTGAGTGGTTTGCGACTGAACCATTCGGCAAATCCAATGGATTGTCTGAATGGTTCGCCTGCAAGGTATAAAAAAAAAAATGGATTCGTGAGGATAGTTACTTCGATTGGACGGATAGGTAAGGGAAAGAATCAATCCACGCTGGGATATTTGTTTGGGATTATCGCGGAATCACTGGCCGGGATAGCTCAGTAGGTAGAGCAGAGGACTGAAAATCCTCGTGTCACCAGTTCAAGTCTGGTTCCTGGCATACCGATGGGAAATAATTTGATCTGATGGCTGCGGGCGAAAACCGCACTTGGAAATAGGAGAATCCAAAAAAAAAATATGGATTGCTTATTGGTCTACTGGTCGGGGTATGTATCTATACCCACACCTACATACGCTTGAACGTGCATATGTAGGTGCGGATTTCGATGCAGATACGTGGATGCGATTGATCGTACGAGAAACAAGTGTCTCAAATAAGGTAGACCAGCCTCACCTGCCGCACAAGATTAAATAGAATGATACAGAATTGGCTAGTGGGAGGATGGCTTTCAATTTTGCCTCCGTCCCAATTCGATAAGCATCCTGTAGCTCATAAAAGTCGGGTACGACATAATCCTTACGTAAAGGCCATCCCAGCCGGCTCCCAGGCATTAAGATACGTTGTAGGTGCGGATGACTCTCATAAGTGATTCCTAACATATCATAGGATTCCCGTTCCTGGAAATTGGAACTTTTCCAAACCCAACAAACGGATGGAATCCTGGGGTCTTTTCTCGGAACGAAGACTTTTGTACATACTTCTTCAGGTTGATCTGCATCGTCTCGCACCTCCGTCAGATGATACACACTAGCTAGGGATCCTCCTGGTGCTGCATCATAGGCACATTGGGAACGGGGATAATTGAAACCGCACGCATATGAAGCAACAGCTATAGAAGGCCAATCCCCTGCTTTGACCTGTGGGATCTCGACACCCCGGTAATCAGAACCTAAAGGTCTGTGGGCTAAACTATGTCTAGTCGACCAAGCGGGTAATCGACCCCGCATCTCGATGTTGGAATCGCCGTTGTTATTGATAATACTCATATTAGCTAACGTTCTATATCTCTGTGGAATATCTTCACCCGCCCGCCTCTGATACGGATTCTTCATGCATACTTTCGAATCCACTCAATCCCTTCGAGAGGATATTTGATAGGGATTTCGAAGACTGATTTGCGATTCGTTGATTGTATTCACCGGTATAGGTATTGGGTACGAAAAAAAGTCGGTGATTCAGACTAAAATATCTCTTCCGGGTTCGACAAGAAGTTCGATCCCTATAGTTTTCCTGAGCAATTCTTTTGCGGGGTTTTGTCACAGCATCAATAATAGCTTCGGGCTTGGGCGGACGACCCGGCAAATAAATGTCCACAGGAATCAATTTATCCACTCCGAGAACGGTGCTGTAAGAATCCGTACTAAACATGCCTCCCGTAATGGTACATGCCCCCATAGCAATTACATACTTTGGTTCGGGCATTTGTTCATAGAGTCTCACTAGAGACGGAGCCATCTTCATGGTGATAGTACCCGCCGTTATTATGGGATCAGCTTGTCTGGGGCTGGATCTTGGTACTAGACCGTACCGGTCGAAGTCGAAGCGTGAACCAATTAATGAGGCGAATTCAATGGAGCAGCAGCTAGTACCGTAAAGGAGTGGCCACAAACTGGAAGTCGAGACCAATTGGAGAGATCATTCAAGTTAGTCAAAATAATCGAGTTTGATGTGTCTTGATCGGGGAGAAGGACTACACGGAGTTAATTAGTGGATTCCCCCACGGGAGTCGACTCCGTTCCTCTTACCCGAATAGTTAGAAATTAGGACCATTCCAATGCTCCCTTTTCACCATGCATAAATCGAACCGACAATTAATATGGATATGGGGATAGACACTTCAGTAAAAGCAAATAGACCCAATTCCCTGAAACTCATAGCCCGGGGATAGGGAGAGACCGTCTCGACGTCGGGAATAACGAATACCGGGGCAAACATATAATAACGGATCTGGAATTGGATCCAAGCCCCTCCCTTTGGTTCCATACCTGATTCATAGCTGTTAGTTTTTCAGGCCCCTCGCGGATGGGTGCGACGGATCTGGAAACCGAAAAGGCTGTATAGGGAATAAGGATGGATACTAGTAGGGAGGATCCGGAAGGAATCGTGTTTAGGAAGCAAAAACATTTACATACTCCTCCTGCTTCGGTATTTATCTTCTCACCCCACCGTGTGGGTGTAACATCTTTATGATAAGTGAAGGGGGGGGGGGTTGCTGACTCCTCGATCGTTCGATCGGGGATGAGATGCCAGACGTGGCTCACGGACATCTCATCCCAGAATGGAATCGGGATGTACACCCCCCCAGTGATGAGCCAATCGTCCCTCCGATCCAGTCCTCGGAAGATGCTGGATACCAAATGGACTTGCGAGAAGATTATTAGAAACGGGACTCCCCATCCGGAAATGAGCTCTTGGCTGGAATCCGTGAGATGAGTCAAATTGCCGGAAGAACCGGATGGGGACTATATTCTACTAAGTAGGGTATTGGGGTATGGTATGTACCTCCCTACCGAATCGATGCATAAGATTGATTTATACGGATTATCTATTATGGAAAGCAATCCGTCAATTTAGATTCTTATCTGAATTTTCTCCGATTGACCATCATTGAGGAACTTATTAATGAATAATTCCTTCTCCTTCCTGATCTTCATCCTATCCCCTGATCGAAACGGAAGTAGTGACCCTACGATCTATATAGTTCATTGCGAGTCGCGTTGAATCTGGGTAATTCTCAATTAGTTCCGCTGCGATGGGCGAGACCGGCTTATCATTAAAGATTAGGGCTATACGGATTCGAACCGTAAACATTCTCGGTAATGCAGATCGGAATATATAAATTCTTGAACTGCTTCACGAACCCAACATGCTTCTTTCGTGCATTGGGCTCCCTCATCAACTAGTCTTCCACCGGATGGGAGGAAGAAGCCATTGTTGATGCACCATCCTTTGCTTCATTATAAATAACAAAGAAATGGTTCCGTGTGCTCGAAGAACTCGTTCCCTCCGAAGCAATCCCGAAGTCTCTCGAGAAGATTCTTAGTGTTGACACAGGTTTGCAGTCCCGTAGACACAAATCCACTTAATTCTAAGTGTCTCGATCGCCTAGGAAGGAGATACGATACCCTCATACACCTCAAGGTTCGTAGGACGAAGAAGAGATCTTGTTGAGGTCCTCGCATTGCCCCCACCACCCTTAGCATTAGACGTATCATCTACTGACCATATCAACCCACCGAAATCGATCCTTTTTCCGATCGATTCTTCGTCATGCTACTGTTCTTCCACATCTCCCAATAGGGTAAGACATAAGTAACTTACGCGGTATATTCCGCGTAGATCGGTTGAATAGCGACGAACCCTTCCCGAGAAGCATCGGCGCACGTGTAAACGAGGTGCTCTACCGTTGAGCTATAGCCCTGTGGCTACATTAGTATAATGCATCGGATGATCCCTGTCAAGCTGGTAACCAACCGAGAAGGAGGCGAGACTCATCTTTTGCCGTTAAAATCAAATATTTATTGATGTTCTAATTGTTTGAAATTCTCTCCCAGGGTCGGTATAATAGAGTACTACAAGCAATAGAAGCCTACTTAACTCAGTGGTTGGAGTGTCGCTTTCATACGGCGAGAGTCATTGGTTCGAATCCAATAGTAGGTAAACTCATTAGGTACCACAATACTTGAAATGATACCTAATAAGTTCTACAAATATTTGGGATGGATACGAAGTATTACGGGACTAACCAAATCATTGTGTGTCCCATCATGCTTTTCCCGTCGTTTCTCACAGGCGCAACTAAAAGTGGGAATGAGTGAGTAGTATTTGAAGCCTCTAATCTCGCCTTAGCTCTTTAAATGCTAGATTAGCTTCAATAGCTTTCCTTCTGCCTTCGGCTTGAGCTGCGTCAGCTTGAGCTGTCTGAAGAGCTTCCCGAGCCTCCTCAGGATCAATTTCGGTAGCTCGTTCTGCTTCGTTGACTGATGTTGTTACCTGATTACTGTCTACCATGGCGAAACCACCCATCAACGCCATTGCGGACCACTGTCCATCGTGACGTACCTTCGGACTCCCATATCCAAAGCTGTAAGAAGGTGGAGCGTGATTGGGCAATACACCAATCTGGCCACTACTCGTAGATGGGACGATTTCTCGAACCTCAGAATTTCCAAACAGTTCGATTAGGAGCCATTACACGAAGATTCAGTACCATCCCTTTCATTGACCCTCCACTTGTAAGGTTGCAGCCTTCGTGGTGGCTTCATCGATGTTGCCAACCAGATGAAAAGCTTGTTCAGGGGAGATTATCCAATTCTCCAGGAAGAATCATTTGAAATCCCTTAGTGGTTTCTGTTAAACTAACATATTTCCCTGGCGAACCAGTAAATACTTCTGCTACGAGGAAGGGTTGTGATAAGAAACGTTCTATCTTCCGAGCCCGAGCTACCGTTAGACGGTCCTCTTCTGACGATTCATCCAGTCCGGGAATAGCTATAATATCTTGCAATTCCTTATAACGCTGTAAAGTCTGTTTAACCCCTTGTGCGGTTTCGTTAATGCTCTTCACCCACAATCCAGGGTTGTAACATGGTTGAAGTCGAATCCAAGGGATCTACAGCCGGATAAATACCTTTAGCTGCTAGTCCTCTCGAAAGCACAGTGGTAGCATCTGGGTGTGCAAATGTTGTAGCAGGAGCTGGGTCAGTCGAATCATCTGCAGGTACATAAACAGCTTGAATAGAAGTTATCGATCCTTCCTTGGTAGAAGTAATTCTCTCTTGTGGGGATCCCGTTTCTGTACTAAGAGTTGGTTGATGACCCACGGCGAAGGCATTCTACCCAATAAAGGCAGAAACTTCTGATCCTGCTTGGACAAAACGAAATATGTTGTCGATAGATAAAAGGACATCTTGCTTGTTCACATCTCGGAAATATTCAGGCCATTGTCAGAGCAGTTGAACCAACTCTCATACGAGCTCCTGGTGGTTCATTCATCTGACCATGAACTGGAGCCACCTTCGATTCTGATATATCTTGTTCATTAATAACTTTCGATTCCTTCGTTTCCATGTAAAGATCATTACCCTCACGGGTGCGTTTCCCCCACCCCACCAAATACAGATACACCTCCGTGAGCCTTGGCGATGTTGTTAATTGATTCCGTGATAGGAACCGTTTTTCCCACTCCAGCTCCTCCAAATGATCCAATCTTTCCTCCTCGACGATAGGGAGCCAAAAGATCCGCGACTTTAATCCCCGTCTCAAATATAGATAATTTAGTATCCAACTGCGTAAATGCCGGAGCGGATCTATGAATGGGGGACGTCGTACCAATATCTACGGGACCCAAGTCATCGACGGGTTCACCAGGGACATTAGAGATTCAACCAGGAGTAATTTCACCAACAGGAACACTGAGAGGAGCTCCTGTATCGACGACGCCCATACCTCTCATCAGACCATCTGTAGCACTCATAGCTACGGCTCTGACTTCATTATTACCCGGTAATTGTTGCACTCACGAGTAACATTAATCTCTTGACCCGCGGTTTTTCCCCTTAACCATCGAAGAGTTGTAGATATTGGGCATTTTACCTGGAGGGAAAGACACATCCGATACTGGTCCAATGATCTGGGTAATATATCCCACATTTCTCTCCACTGATTTAGAAATTCCAAAAGCAGAAGAACTGGGTTTTCGTAACTGTTTTGGTGTATTATCTTCATTTGATTGTCGAATTGGCAGAACCATCTGGCATTTCATTGCTAATTGGTTGATGGTGGGGAGTTACTAGTTCCACACCCTTCTCCCCTTTTTCAAACATATCATTTGCTTCCTCGGAAGTCGATTCCGATCCATCCAGATGGGTGACAGGTACTGTAGGATTTGATTTCCTCCTCTCCACATATGGGTCGGAGGCAAAAGAGCGCGATACCCACGAGTTGGTCCATCTAGTTAGATGTGATTGCTACATCTCATTCGTCGAATCCCCTTTTTTCCCCCGTCTATTCGCAAAGCGAACCAGATATCGAATTCAATCCCTTTTTTGCTTCTACTGACCAGTCTAACCACGAAAAGATTCCCGAGTCAATGTATCGAGATGTATTACGATCTAATTCTTCAAGCAATTTCCGTGCGAAACAACCAGAGTCAGTTGCATTACATGTGGGACGTATTATAAAATACTAATGTCCCATGCTTGAGGTAGAGTTTCGACAAACGTCTCGAGTCGAATCTATCAGGACCTATTCCACGCTTCACGTTGAATTCTTCCATCTATGTCGAGCAGATCTCATCCTTGCAGTATTTACTAATTGAATTGTAAGGAGGGACTCATGTCACCACAAACAGAGACTAAAACAGGTAATTGGGTTCAAAGCTGGTGTTAAAGATTATCGACTAACTTACTATACTCCCGATTATGAGACCAAAGATACTGACATCTTGGCAGCCTTCCGGATGACTCCGCAACCCGGGGTACCGCCTGAGGAAGCTGGAGCTGCAGTAGCTGCAGAATCTTCCACAGGTACGTGGACCACTGTGTGGACGGATGGACTGACTAGTCTCGATCGTTACAAGGGTCGATGCTACGACATCGAACCCGTTGCTGGGGAAGAGAATCAATATATCGCATATGTAGCTTATCCTTTGGATCTATTTGAAGAGGGTTCCGTCACCAATATGTTCACTTCCATTGTAGGTAACGTATTTGGATTTAAAGCCCCACGAGCTCTACGTTTGGAGGATCTGAGAATTCCTCCTGCTTATTCCAAGACTTTCATTGGGCCGCCTCACGGTATCCAAGTCGAAAGGGATAAACTGAACAAATATGGTCGTCCCTTGCTGGGATGTACAATCAAGCCAAATTTGGGCTTATCTGCTAAAACTATGGCAGGGCTGTTTACGAATGTCTCCGTGGCGGACTTGATTTTACGAAGGATGATGAGAACGTAAATTCTCAACCATTCATGCGTTGGAGGGACCGGTTCCTGTTTGTGGCAGAAGCTCTTTTCAAGGCTCAGGCCCGAAACGGGCGAAATAAAAGGACATTATCTAAATGCCACTGCGGGTACGTGTGAGGAAATGATGAAAAGAGCAGTCTTTGCTAGAGAATCGGGAGCACCCATCGTCATGCATGATTATTTGACGGGAGGCTTCACTGCAAATACTAGCTTGGCCTTTTATTGTCGAGATAATGGGCTACTGCTTCATATCCACCGCGCGATGCATGCTGTTATCGATTGACAGAGAAATCACGGTATCCATTTTCGTGTCCTAGCCAAAGCATTGCGTATGTCCGGCGGGGATCATATCCACGCCGGACCGTAGTGGGTAAACTGGAGGGAGAACGAGAAGTCACACTGGGTTTCGTCGATTTGCTACGCGACGATTATATCGAGAAAGACCGAAGCCGTGGTATATATTTCACTCAGGATTGGGTATCCATGCCAGGTGTATTTCCCGTAGCCTCGGGAGGTATCCATGTCTGGCATATGCCCGCTCTAAACTGAAATCTTCGGAGATGATTCTGTCTCACAGTTCGGCGGAGGAACCTTGGGACACCCCTGGGGAAACGCACCAGGCGCCGTAGCTAATCGAGTTGCATTGGAGGCTTGTGTACAAGCTCGTAATGAGGGACGTGATCTTGCTCGTGAAGGTAACGAGATTATCCGCGAAGCTAGTAAGTGGAGTCCCGAATTGGCTGCTGCTTGCGAGGTATGGAAACAGATCAAAATTTGAATTCGACACAATTGATACATTGTAATTTCCGTAACCTATTCGGGAATCTCATTCATTCGGTAGGATTCGTGGGGCGAACAGGGAGTATAGGGAGGAAGGAACATTCCCCTCCATACTCCCGATATGCCACGGATCGGAGTTGGTAGCTCAGCGGATGAGAGCACATGGTTCCGATCCATGGGGACGGGGGTTCGAATCCCCCCCAATTTGCATAGGAGAGGTGGAATACGAGCTGCAGAGACTCGAGTAGTAAGGAAATGATTCAGTGCCTCTCAGTACACGACACAACTATTTCCACGAAGTGTTATTGGATAATTATTTGGGGGTTCTAACATATGATTGATCAAATAGATGATCAGTCAATTGCCAATTAGTTATCGGATTCGGAGTCAGTCTCGATTCGACGCCTATTCCGAACAGACGCTGATCCTGATAGTTCAGAAATGATTTCTCCATCTCTGTGTCTATCTCATTGATGAAATGAAATCTAATAGAATCGACTGTTTTTACCTCCGAAGCGAAGGAGAAGAAATGAATGAGGAAATTCCTATGTCTGTGAGAAATCGGTTCGAAGGTAAACGCGAATTTGGTGGATTGATCGGGGCTTTCCTCGAAAAAGCCACAAAGGGTTACGTTTTGAGTGAGAGAGGAAGGGAATAGAGACATAAGCATTGATACCGACAGGGGGTTGTGGACTCGGTGTGACAACTGCGGTAACATGCTTTACGTGAGATTCCAAAACAAAATAAAAATATTTGTGAGGAGTGCGGCTATCACCCCCCAATGACTAGTACAGAAAGAATCGAACTTCCGATCGATCGTGACACTTGGATTCCCATGGATGAAGACATGACTGCATAAGATGTTCCAGGTTTCTCTGACGGGGATTCTCATGGAAGTCGCATCATCAACTCCCAGAAACGAACGGGTTTAACTGATGCTGTTCAGACAGGGTGGGATGTCTAAACGGGACACTATTGCGCTTGGTGTTACGGACTTTCAATCCACGGGGGGAAGTATGGGTTCTGTGGTAGGTGAAAGATTACCCGCTCAATCGAATGTGCCACGGATCATCCCTTCCACTAGTTATTATCTGTGCTTCCGGCGGAGCACGTACGCAAGAAGGGACGTTGAGTCTTGATGCAGATGGCTAAGATTCCTCCCGTCCCACAAATACATCAGGTTCAGAAGGGATTATTATATATATCGGTTCCTACCTATCCAACTACGGGTGGTGTTACTGCTAGTTCTGGTACGTTAGGGGACGTAATTATTGCTGAGTCCAAAGCATACATAGCATTTGCTGGGAAAAGGGTGATTGAACAAACACTGCGTCAGAAGATACCCGATGGCTTTCAAGTAGCTGAATCTTTATTTGATCATGGATCACCCGATTCAATTGTTCCACGTAATCCTCTAAAGGTGTTCCGAGTGAGATATCTGAGCTTTATTCTTCAGCTCCTTGTAAAAGGAATTGAACCTCCTTTCCCCCCATTCGGTTAAACCCCCGTTTCTATCACTCTCCCTCCTTCTCATTAATCAAGTTAGGAATTATCAATTCGGGGTTGTCCTACTAATCTCTCTACCTCTCCAATGAGAGGAATTTATTCAGCGAACCGTCGTAACAATACTTTTCTATCCTTCTCTGATATCACGCCATGCAAATTATGCCACAATGCAATTATACCTCAGTAAGAAATCGAGATTAACCATCGGTATAATTTCGGACTCTGCTGTGCGCCTGATTCGACGAAAGTAGACACCGCGGATGTCTGCAGATTCATTTTGAGTCAGTTGATCGGAGCTGGAATCAGATACCTTACCGGAAACAATATGGATTTCGTAGCAATTTCCGAGTAACTGTCTCGATATATCGAATGTATAAAAACTTCCTTTCTACGTGAGATAAGGAGACTATTATTAGACATTGGGGGATAAAGATAAAAATAACAATATAATGTCATTATAGATACATCTATCTGTGTCATATCTTTCTTACTTGAGGTGATTCCATTACGACAGCGTCCTATTTACCTTCCATTTCTGTACCCCTAGTAGGTTCGGTCTTTCCGGCAATTACAATGATATCTCTGTTTATTTATATAGAACGGGACGAAATTCTACAATTTCTTGTTCTGTACACTATCTCACGGAAATTGTTCCATAGGATCGATCAATTACGACTACTTCTCTTGCTTTTGATTCGGTCGGATATATTCTTTCCACATAGCTTCACCGGCGGTTATTTTATTTGAGCACTTGTTTTAGCACTTGGGAATCTTTAACGTCATCTCAATCTATATCTCCTTTCCCCTTATGGATAAGTGAGACGTGGATCGTTCCATCGTTGCTAAGACATATAGATCTTAGCGACCCCACCTACGCACCAAAACAGTGGAAAATGTTCTAAACTTCTCGGAAACAGAATCCCTTCCAAGAATCCTTTTCAAAATGAAGTGATGTCGAAGCATCGGCTGTATCTGTATCTGCATCTATTCGGGGAGGGGGGGGGGTAGGGTAGAGGTGGGACCAATAACAATATAAGCGGCTGATTCATTCCAACAAGGCAATTTCTGGAGGGAGTATTAATGAATCGTCAATCCGAATGGTTTCGAGTAGATTCTCCAAGAGGTTCTCGTAGATTCAGTAATTTGTGTTGGGCCCGTATCCCGGTTCGTGGCGCAATGGGTTTCCGGCGGTTGGAATCTCTAGTTATATTGGTGAAGATTTAATCCCCACACTTCCATCTGGACAGATTGTTTTCATTCCACAAGGTATTGTGATGTGTTTCTATGGTATCGCGGGTCTCTTCCTGGGATTTTATCCGTGGCGTACGATATTTCGGGATGTGGGTAGCGGCTACAATTCATTTGATAAATGAGAAGTGAATCTTCCCCATTTCTCGCTGGGGTTTCCCCGGGGGAAACCGTCGTATTTGTATCCAATTTGCAATGAGAGATATACAAGCAGTTAAATTGGAAATTCGAGGAGGTTTCTATCCTCGTCGAGTCTTTACTTGAAGATGAGGGTCGGCAAGACATTCCCCTAACCCGGATTGGTGAGGATTCGGCGTCGGGAGAAACAGAAGAAAAAGCTGCTGAACTTGCTCGTTTTTCACGTGTATCAATCGAGGGATTCTAATATTTCGACCGATCCGGAGGTTCCTAGAAGAAGCGAATGAGATGAGGGAAGGAAATTAGGATGGTATAGTGACGATTAGAGAAGGGAATTAGAAAAGAGGATTCGATTACGGGGATTCATCCACTTAGTAATTTACTTCGTGAATTCCCCTCCTCACCATATAAATAATATATGAAATCATACTGTTGGAGACTCCTCCGGTGGTTCTACAATACCCCACGTCGCTCCCCGGATAGAGCTTACGAAGCTAGTAAGCGACTACAATCCGTAAGAGAAGACTCTTCCTATTATCTAGAAACAATATCATCTACGGAAGATTCGTCACAGGCTGCGGTAGCTCATACGGATGCAGAACCTAGTAAATCTCTATCTACTATATATCGGAGTCTTTTAGAATGTAGGATCAGCATATCTGTATCGAAGATTCGGAATAGTCTTAAGTTCTTTATCAGGAGGAAGCAACGCCAGTTGCTCCTGATCGGGAATTATCCTCCTACCTCCCGTGGGAAAGAAATATCGACAGAGGAAAGGTCCCGTGATGCATCTCCATCTCACCCC
Organism: Dipteris shenzhenensis; assembly: GCF_047967505.1. Lineage (NCBI taxonomy): Eukaryota > Viridiplantae > Streptophyta > Polypodiopsida > Gleicheniales > Dipteridaceae > Dipteris > Dipteris shenzhenensis. Next base: position 27,377 of record NW_028239547.1, on the reverse strand, counting down.
CCAGTTGCTCTGCCTCTTCAATCAGCGCCTCCACTGGTTCGTCTAGATCCCTGCAGGGTGGGGAGGAAACCAAACATAATTGGTGATTTATCGCAAAATCCACCAGGGGATAATCCTTTGGCTCCTGCGGGTAAATATGTGTCAAGAGAATCGAGTAAGACGGAACAAATGAATAGGAAATTGGCTCGGATCGAAGCAACTCCAAATGATCCTGATTCCTGGACACGGCACCGTCCCACAACTTCTCCGTCACTCCAAATAAATGATAACTCAAATGATAAATTTTCTGTCCGCAAATCAGTGGATTCCCCCAGTAGTACAACGGCTTATGAGTCTATAAGTCTGATGCCACGGTCCATAACTCGTACTTCATCAAGGTTCAACACAGAGTTGACGGGTCAATCGAGTTCATTAGTACTTAACGATTCTGAATTGGCTAAATATCAAGCAGTAGCTCCTATTCAATATATCGGATGTCTATTACTTCTCCCTTCCGCGATTCCAATTGTCTTGAAGAATTGGTTTCTAGAACCTCGGATCAGAAATTGGTGGAATACCTTCCAGTCACAAATATTTATTAATTCTTTCCGGGAAGAGGTAGCTCTCAAACGACTTCAGGAGATAGAAGGCTTACTCCGGTTGGGTGAAACAATGAGAGGCTCTGTATATACCTAATTACAAGACTACGGCACAGATGTGTATGACAAAACTATTCAATTGGTGGTAATATGTAACGAGGGAAACACCCAGATAATCTCGCACCTAGTAACCGACGTAATTAGCATTGCCACCTCGATCTGCTTGTTCGTAGTAGGTAAAGAAAGACTCGCAGTTTCAAATTCCTGGATTCGGGAGTTATTCTATAGCTTAAATGATACGACGAAAGCGTTCTCTACTCCACCATTAACGGATTTATGTATTGGATTTCACTCCCCCCACGGTTGGGAAATAGTTGTAGATTCTCTCCTGGAACATCTGGGATTCGCTCACAACAAATATGTAATCTCTTGTTTCGTCTCAACCTTCCCGGTTATTTCAGACACAGTCTCCAAATATCGGATTCCTCGCCATTTGAGTCGTATATCTCCTTCAATCGTAGCGACTTATCACACAATGAATGAATGATAATCACTCCACCGAGTATCTGCCAGTTGCATCCAACGGAGTAGACTCACTTCTCGTAGGAATTGGATTTTATTATCCTCTTCTGGTATTGGGTAGTGGGAGGATAAAAATTTGCAATTCCCGCAATCGTCGGGATATCAGAATACTCCAAAAGAGGGGAGTAATATTTTACCTATGATGTCAAGAAACAATCTATTTGTGAGAAACCCTAATACTAATAATCGAACTATGCGAAAGAGAAGTAGTAAGGACTGGATGGCGAAGTGGTTGACCCTGTCATTTCCAATGTTGATCACTCTGGATGGAATGAATCGTCCATCCGTATCAAATGCATATCCGATTTTTGCGCAATAGAATTACGAGGATCCACGAGAAGCAACTGGACGTATTGTATGTGCTAATCGTCACTTGGCTAAGAAACCCGTGGATATTGAGGTTCCGCAATCTGTTCTTCCCAATACTGTGTCCGAAGCAGTTGTTAAGATTCCTTATGATATGTAGATAAAATAAGTACTTGCAAATGGTAAAAAGGGAGGATTGAATGTAGGCGCCGTACCGATCCCACCCGAAGGGTTTGAATTGGCTCCTTCTGATCGTCTTCCAACCGAAGCGAGGGAGAAATTAAGTAAACTTTCGTTCCAGAGCTATCGCCCCGATAGAAAGAACATGATAGTAATAGGTCCGGTTCCGGGTAAGCTATATAGTGAAATCGTATTTCCGATTCTCTCACCGGATCCTGCCGTTGATAAAGAGGTACACTTTTTAAAATACCCCCTATATGTTGGAGGGAATAGGGGAAGGGGACAGATCTATCCCGATGGAAGTAAAAGCAATAATACGGTTTACAACGCTTCGGCGACGGGAAGGATAACTAGAATAACACGTAGGGAGAGGGGGGGTGGATACGAAATCACTACCCAAGAGACATCGGGGGGTCGTGAAGTAGTTGATACTGTACCTCCCGGTCCCGAACTTATCGTTTCGGAGGGTGAATATATTAAAGCTGATTAACCATCGACCAATAACCCTAACGTGGGTGGATTCGGTCAAGCAGAGGCAGAGATTGTACTTCAGGATCCATTACGTGTTCAAGGTCTTCTACTTTTTCTTGCATCGGTTACTCTGGCCCAGATATTCCCAGTGTCAAAGAAGAAGCAGTTCGAGAAAGTCCAATTGGCGGAGATGAATTTCTGAGTCCATACTTTTCGGATGTGAACCATCCGGAAAGGGTTGGTAATTGACTGTAAATCCGACGAGTCAAAGACAAATTCTGGATTTCTACCTCTTCTATACGTCTAAACGAAGCGATAAGTACAACTCTTGTGGTATCATTTGGAGCCGGTTGAGTCCAGTTAGCAGTAAGAATAACTGGAATTCTTCAAAAACATATTCGGTGATGAAACCAAGTTTTCAATAATAGTCTCCCCGACAGGTATCAGAAAATATATCCAATTTTGCTAACTATTTTTTCTATTCCGATATCGGTGGTGGCGGGTGAGCCACCGCCACCGTGTACTCCCCCCAATTTACTATGAGGAAATCGACCTGGAATTGGATTTAAACCTCAGGTCGAGTCCTTCCTTCTTCCTCCCGAGTCCAGAGATTTAATGTGATATGATTCCCCCCATCCCTCGATCTCTCGAAGAATCAGACGAGTGACTCGTGGGTTGGTTTGTTATCAAAAGCATATGCACCCTCCCAATCCCGGTAGGAATCTGTCCCATACTTATCAAATGATTGCAATAATTACCGCCCCTTCATCCAATTGCGATCGATTCTTCGGGAGAGAATCGATCGAATAACCTACTCACCCGAGTACGGTACCAGAATTTGACTCTGCTGAGGCGGAGTAGCATATACAGCTGGGGGGTTGTCGCACCCGGAGCAGTAGAACAGACTCCGGAAGAGGGGGTTGACCCGTTTCCGGACCTATGAACCCCCGGGATCCGGCACATCTTTTCACCTGCGAGTAGGAAGAATTTCCCAATGCTTATTCATTCTCAGAGGGATGATCCCAATCCCGAATAGGCTCCATGAAAGAATATTCCCAGTAGACCTATCACGAGTATACCAGCTACGGTACCTATAAGCCACAGAGGAATCCTTCCAGTGGTATTGGCCATTTGTCCCACCCCCCTCCCTTTTTGATTTCATTATTTAGTCACGACTCGAGACACGAACAGTCACAAATAAATCAGGTCTTAGTTTTTCCCAATTGGGGTTATCAAATCTCTTCAGTTTCTAATTGAAGAAGTAGTTGGAAAATGAGACGGCAAGTACGAAGATCAATAAGAGTCCCCGATAAAGGCTTGTACGATTCAATTCCACACTCTGTTTATTCGGGTTCGGTTGCGTCGTGGATTTATAGCTTATATAGGGATTATCGCTGAATGAATTGCATTGCCGATATAGAGCCTGGAAAAAAAACTGTAGGTACAGCTAGTCCGTGGACGGCTAGCCACCTAACGGTGAAAATCGGATAAGTTCTATCTGGAGTCGTTGGTACCTCCTGAGATCTAGTAAATGCATCAGCTTGTTCCAGCGAATCGAAGCGGCCAGTTACTAAAGGAACTTCTTGTCGGCTCTCCGTAAAATATTCATTTGGGCGGGGACTTCCAGAAACGTCGTAAGCCAAACCTGTACTGACGAATAACCAACCTGCAATAGACGGAGAAGGTATAGTAATGCTATGGATGACCCAGTATCGAATACTAGTAATAATGTCAGCAGAAGGACGTTCTCCCGTATTCCCAGACATGTTCAGCTCCGTATATCCCTGCGGGATTAAGGAGGATTGCTTGCCGAGAGGTGTGAGTACCAGTAGATGGAGAATCTACCGGTATACCTGAGCGATCCCCGTTAAGTTGTCATTATTATACCGAGGGTATACCCGAAACATACTGGATTAGTATAGCTAGCCCCCCCTCGAAGCAGCAATATTCCTCTTATTTCGCCGGATAAATAAACGAGTTGTAAATAAACCGAGCGGAGAAACCGTAATTCCCCCCTCCCCCCCGAGTATACAAATCTATCAGTATTTTCTCCGCGTTTTAGGAGAACCTATGGAAAGAATATGATTCTTTTTTTTTCCCCGATTGTTCAATTGGAGGTTCCGATGCTTCCGGTGAGTCTCAACGCGCGTGGTTAACCCACCACGTCTAAGTTTCTTTCGAATGACTTCCGTATCAAATCCTGCCATTAGAACTATAGGATTCTCCATCGAGAACTCGGGGGAACCTGGTCATGTAGGGGTATCTGATACATATAATTGAGATATTAATATCCAATCTTGTCTTGTTCCTCTTTCTGGGAAGATTCGATTCCTCCCACTCATTCAGAGGTTGGAGATATTTCGATGAACTGTCGATCCCATTCCCAGCTTCTGAAACGCGATCTTCTCGTCGGATAAACTGCTCTCATATGTCTACCAAGCTTCGAATCCCCTTCGATAGTTCCGAGTAACCAATTATTTTTCTACTAACCTATCTGCTAAATCAATTTGGTACTTAAATCTATGCTTACTCCACCGAGTCACTTCGCTTTTCTATCGTCCGCACCAATCTCAACTTCAGTATTATTTGTTGGATTGAATAAGATCCGGCTTATATGATACAAGAGTATCAGCTTAGAAGGAACGAGGAGTGCCCATTAGCACTTACTGATCCGCCGCACTTACCAATCATCTATTACCAATTAATACCTGAATCTTTTTCGGTAAGTATTTGTACTAAATGTATGTGAACCCAAATGGTTGAAGCACTGCTATCCGGAATTGTGTTGGGTTTGATCCCAATAACTCTAGCTGGATTATTTGTAACTGCATATTTGATTTGCAATATCGACGTGGCGACCAACTAGATATTCGGTAGAAGACGGAGACTCATTTGCCATATCCTTCTCCCATTCCTAAGATCTCTCTGGTAATCCAGAGGGATCGGGAAATGCAAATTCTTAGTATGTGTGGGTATTGGTCGAACCAGCTGATACCGACTTGAGTCGGAGAAACACGCCCTGTAGGATTTGAACCTACGACATCAGGTTTTGGAGACCTGCGTTCTACCGAACTGAACTAAGGGCGCTCCATTCCCCACGTAAGCCAGTTTCCATTCTAATCAGAATCTGCGGACATCCGGACACGGGAATAGAATCAGACTCTTAATCGGAGTGGTTCTTTCACCGACCAGGAGAGAGGAAGATAAATGGAATGTCTCTTGTGGGGGAATCAGTTGAATAACACAAACAATCTACCCAGATGGATTTCTCTTGTCACCAATTTCTCACCAATATCATTTTGGGATGTACGGGGAACAATAGGGATGACAGGATTTGAACCTGCGACATTTTGTACCCAAAACAAATGCGCTACCAAACTGCGCTACATCCCTATTGGTCTCGATCTCCGACTGGCATTCTCGGTATTGAGACGCGTGATCCAAGTAATTATAACTGATAGCCACAGAACTTGACTACCCACTTAAGAAGTAACCATGTCCCGAGAGGATGTCGCCTCCGAATCATTCCCAGACCGGAAGAATCCGATTCCCTTACTGGGGTTGGTCGTGGTAAAAATACTGGAAGAGACACATCATCTTCCTAGTCGATTGAAAAACGAAGGAGAATTCACAATGCAAGATGTAAAAATTTATCTTTCCACGGCCCCCGTGTTGGCTACGATATGGTTTGGGCTGCTAGCCGGTTTACTAATAGAAATAAATCGATTCTTTCCAGATGCCTTGATATTTCCATTTCTCTAGTCGGGGGGAGGCGGGGGTTGAGCAAAACAAAAGTAAGGTGGGAGAAATAGATCGATTTCCGTGAGGGGAGCAGTGAGCGATCCATTCATTACTGGAAATCGATAAATCGGGAATTCTATTAATGATTTATTACTGAGACGGTATCTTCCCATCCACTCCTCCCCCATTTCCTTCACTTATTTCAATGAATCCTATGGCTAAAAGTAGAGATGCGAGAGTAACTATTGCTTTGGAATGCACAAGTTGCACCCGAAAAGGGACTGACGACAAATCTCTAGGTATTTTTCGATATACTACGCGTAAGAATCGTCGCAATACACCTACTTGATTGGAATCGAGGAGATACTGTCCCTGCTGCTACAAACATACCATTCACAAAGAGTCGAAGAAATAAGTGATCTGTTTCTAATCAACTGGAAAATAATCAATAGTTTTCGGAAATGTCATGAAAGGTATCACGAATAAATCTAAGCAGTCTTCGCGTAGACGTTCTCCATCCATCCGATCCGACGAGATTATTGACTACAGAAATATAAGTTTACTCCGTCGATTTGTAAGTGAACAGGGAAGGATTTCACCCAGATGAATGAGTAGGTTGACCCCGAAACAACAGCACTCAATAGCTGTCGCAATCAAAAGAGCTCGTATTTTAGCTTTGCCACCGTTCTCGAATAACGAGAATTAGACCTTGCATTGCTAGCGACTAGACAATTAAGTTCTAGTTTGAAAGATTTGGCATTCAACCGACTACTCGATCCTATTAACCCTAAATGGAGAAATGAATAGGAGTCGGAACCAATACTCCGGGTGGAATATTTGTAGTTTACTACCGTCCGTTCCGCCTCTCCGGGAGACAATATCCGGAGAGGTTTCTTATTTTCAACCAGTAGATTCGTATACTGGTAGTTGTGCAATCTCGGAAAAACAGTGAGTATCTAGGATAGCTATCTATGCAGGTATTTTGCGATTCAGATAAACTCGATTTTCATATAAATTGTGAATCATCCTATTATGAGAAATTCCATTCCCTCGTGCTGCTGCATTGATCCGGGCAATCCGTAAGCGACAAATTTCTCTCTTTCGATTACTCCTATCTCGATAAGCAGAAGCCAATGCTTTCATTTCCTGTTGATTCGCCGTTCTAAATAGCTTTGAATGAGCTCCCCTAAATCCAGATGTAATTTCAGGAATACTTTTGCGACGTTTCCGAGCCACAGATCCGCGTTTTACCCTAGTCGTTGAGTGTTTACCCTCACAAAATATCAAAATTATTCTTTGGGGACTCTGTCTGTCACACTGGTGATACAACCCCCCCCCCCCCCCTTCAGTCCCGAATGAATCCCACCTCTCTCATATCATCGGAACCGTCTGGATGCATCCTTCTAGCAAGAAGACGGAATTGCTAAGTGTAGATCTGGTGGCATGCACGGTCGCGGTGGCACACCAAAACTCTCAATTCCCGCACTCCTGATATCCGAATTATTCGGATTAGTAGGATCAGAAATAGTTGAAATAGAATCTGAATCTGGTCACTTAATTCTTTTGAAAGAACAATTCCCGCAAGAGACTTTCCTATCTGACGTAGAAAATAATGATTCCAATGGCTTTTGCTACCTTAACCTTCCCGTCCACAAATCCCCGAGATCAGATGCCTCTTGATAAAGAAGTTGCACCAGAGGGAGTTATGGATTCCAAAGTTTCCGTAGTATCTTCCTCGACAGTTGGGTCCTTCCTATACACCGGAGCCTATGATTTCCCGATGACGGGGGAAATGGAATTACTGTTGGTAAGTCGTATAGTTTCCAATCCCCGGCTCCACTCAAGACTTGAGAGATCAGGTAAAGAGTTTCATCCTAGAAAGACTTATTTGTATAGTAACGGTATTTCACTTCGGTAGTTGGCTGGATGGTTGACCCAAAGCAAAGCTACCGCCATTGCAGGGATTCCAGCAGAGATATGGGAATCGATATCCTCATCCCCACGTCGCTTAGTGATTTTTTTAGTATCACTGATAAGTTGCTTCTCATCTCACACTAAGATGATTGGATTTGCACCAATCAGAACTATGAATTTTCGTCTCTCAGTAAAGGATATAGATGACGGATCTTTGCCTAATTACAGTGAAGGGATCTTGCTGCGACACCGACCCCCCAATATCATTTGGTTTACGATTCAAACGTGTCGCACATACACCCTGGTACATACCCCTCTGCGTTGGGGGCACCCCCGAAGGGCAGGGGATTTTGTTCCAATCTCCATTGGTTGTCTTGCGTTCCTAATAAGTTGTTGATTGGTTGGCATATCCAAAAGATGCAGGGTTTTGGGGTTCGGACTATTCCTAACCATGGAGGACACCTCAATCATTGAGTTGGTAGAATCCTTATCTCCCGGGCAACCTCATATAGAAAATATGGGAGATGGAATAAGTGGTGGAGATAGCGGTGATTCACACAAGTCATAAACCTGGGAGAGGGAGGAATTGGGTGTTGCTCCTCCCCCCCCCCCCCCGCAAATCAATATTCGTGAATGACATTTGGTAAATACCCACACCCAAATAGTATCGATTCCTAAAGTACCGGAATGTAGGGATCTCCCCTGTTCATATCGGGAGACTCCTCGTGAGTCCCGGACATTCCCCACCAAGCAGTAGAAGTTACTAAATTAATCTTGAATCTGGAGAGTTTTCTGATGCTACGGGATCTACAATACCATGATTTTCGGCTTCTTTCGCTGACGTAAAAACGTCTCTTTCCATGTCTTCGGAGATCATCCATAAAGGTTTGCCGGTTCTTTATACATGAACCCTAGTAATACAATCACAAGGTTTCGATACTTCTTCTGCTTCCATAATACATTCACCCGCCTGTCCATCATAATGGGAACTCGCAGGTTGATGAATCATAACCCTGATTCAGTATCGTTGCAATTCAATCCGAAGACAACCGTACGGGCAGCTCCTTCTGCATACGGCTCCGTGTCTGACTACCAAATATTTTGCAAGTGGAAGAATCCCAATTCCAGAAATCGGGTGGGGTTCTTATCTCTTATCCAGAGCCAGCTTCTTAGAAATTACATATACCACCCTTTCTTACCAGAAGTACTATGGTGGTTCCGTTGCTTCATCCCTTCCAGCAATCCCAAGGTTTTATATGGATATTCTCTACGGGAGATAGAATCAAGATCCTTCGATTCGGGATAAATTGTAGGGATTCATCCCTCACCCCAGGATTTCTGCGACGCTAGAGTAGATGCACTTACTGGTGGTGAATCCCTACCGAAGAATTTCCTGACTCACTTCACTATCTCGGTGCTTCACTACTTCGGTCCTTGCACACATACCTAGAATTCCACCAAGTTTTAAGTGCCATGCTATTATTACCGCAATCGGGCGGAGGCATAGTTTCGACCCATACAAATCATTGGCGCCAAGCGTGAGGCAGTGCTATACGTTTGGTTATCTCTCCTCCGGTTGAAATGGAAGATCCCATTGAAGCGGCTAATCCCATGCAAATGGTATGTGCATCCGGTACAACAAATTGCGTAGCATCATAAACAGATATTCCTGATAATACTGCCCCACCGGGAAAGTTTGTATACAAATACGTATCCTTGGTTTCGTCCTCCCCATTCAAGTACATCATGATACCAATCGGTTGATTTGCAATCTCGTCATCCACTTGCTGACCCAAAAAAAGAAGCCTCTCTCGATAGAGACGGTTGATCAGGATAGGTCTCCGCGCCCCCCTCCTCCGGAACCGTACGAGCATCGTTAGAAGCATACGGCTCCAGTGGTTCCGGTATACCAGCATGGGTCCGGTACGAGAAGGAGCAAAACAGGTTCTACATCCCTTAGGAAGAGATACTTCATGTATCACCGTTAATGAAAACCTCTTTCACCCTCCCAATCTAATCCATTTTCCAGTATTCCATTTATGGTTCAGGTTCGTCTCTTCGGTCTCCCAAACATCTTGAACCATATCTCAATTGGTGGGGGGGGGGGGTACACCCCCCCCTCCCACCAATGTTTTCTTGTTCATAATTGAGTCCCTCTCAAAAGAATCTTTAGGCTCATTTTCTACTTCGGGGAGATATAAATCCGATCATTATTTGTACATGTAGAACAAATAGTTTCATTTCCTCTTTCCCCACTCCATCTTTCAGATCCCGCACCCCACCCCGACTCACTGACTAATTCAAGTCCCATTCAATCTTGTGGTTATCCTTGTCATCATCGACTCGCGGGATTTAGCGACCGAAGCCTGGCGAATCTGTTAGTTCCAACTAGCCATGGATTCCGACGATTGATGGATCTTTTATCGAATCTTTCGTTCCAGTCTCACGCGTTCGACTACCAAAGAATCAGTCTGAGTGAGATAGAGACACATCGCTCGGATGAGAAATGATGGGGAGTAGCTCCATACAACTCGATATGTCTAACGAGTCGCACTATACGTCAATCCGAACCGCATCCTCTTCCCCAGGTAGACGAAAGGGCACCTTCGGAACACCAATTGGCATACGGAAACCGGTAGTAAGTTGTAGTTGTCTCTTAAACGAAAGCGTAACACCCGATGGAAGTGGAGGCTTGTGTTGTATTATAACATGTCTAGTCGGAATGAATTTGCATCTCTTGAGGCGTCTACTCGTGGAATCCGTGGTACATAGCCGAGGGATCCGAGATCTGATTGGTGGTGGAATATTTCCCGCGAGATAGATGGGACCAATCTCTACGTTGTTGCGTAAAAGATGTAAATGCTAAAATATCTATGTCTTTCCCTCCGCTAGGAGGGGGGGATTCTCGGCTCCCCACACCGATACGTCCGCCTATACACCAATGTATTTACACGTATCATTCCAAGTGGGATCTCCATTCAGGATTGAAGAGAGTCTCTTCCACTTCTTTATAGCGCAGGCTTCCGACGCGAGAAAGTCACGTAGTGTCCATTCATTTTCAACAAAGGGGTTTCCAACGGGTTTGCCTCGGTATCGCGTTCATACTGTTGTACTAAATGATCCCGGTCGCTTAATTTCTGTACATCTAATGCATACGGCTCCGGTCTCTGGTTTGGGCTGGTTCAATGGCTCTGTATGAATTAGCGGTTTTCGACCCATCTGATCCTGTTCTTGATCCGATGCGGAGACAGGGTATGTTCGTCATCCCATTCATGACCCGTATCGGAATAACGAAGTCATGGGGGGGTTGGAGCATTACCGGAGATACCGTAACTGACGCAGGTATCTGGAGTTATGAAGGTGTAGCTGCAGCTCATATTATCCCATCCGGTTTATTATTTCTAGCTGCTATCCGGCATCGGGTCCATTGGGACCTGGATTTGTTTCGCGACGAACGCACGGGAAAACCATCCCTCGATCTACCCAAAATTTTTGGAATTCATTCATTCTTATCAGGAGTACTTCGCTTTGCTTTTGGAGCATTTCACGTAACTGGTTTATTTGGGCCCGGTATCTGGGTATCGGACCCCTATGGATTAACCGGTAAAGTACAACCTGTGGATCCGGCTCGGGGAGCTGAGGGTTTCGATCCCTTCACTCCGGGAGGAATAGCTTCTCACCATATCGCAGCAGGTATTTTAGGTATACTAGCCGGTCCATTTCATCCTAGTGTTCGTCCCCCCCAACGGTTATACAAGGCCCTACGCATGGGGAATGTTGAAACCGTTTCGTCCAGCAGTATCGCTGCCGTTTCCTTCGCCGCCTTCGTAGTTTCTGGGACTATGTGGTACGGCTCCGCCGCCACTCCAATCGAGTTATTTGGTCCCACCCGTTACCAATGGGATCAGGGATATTTTCAGCAAGAGATAGATCGGCGGATCCGTGCTAGCAAAGCTGAAAATTCTGGTTTATCGGAAGCGTGGTCCAAAATTCCCGAGAAATCAGCTTTTCATGATTATATTGGTAATAACCCAGCCAAGGGTGGATTGTTCAGAGCAGGTGCTATGGACAACGGTGACGGAATAGCTGTCGGTTGGTTAGGGCACGCCGTCTTCAAGGATAAGGAAGGTCATGAGTTACTTGTGCGCCGTATGCCCACCTTCTTCGAGACATTCCCGGTGGTCCTGGTCGACGGGGAAGGCATCGTAAGGGCGGATGTTCCATTCAGACGGGCGGAATCAAAATACAGTGTTGAACAAGTAGGTGTAACTGTCGAATCTCATGGTGGTGAACTAGATGGAACTAGTTTCAGCGACCCCGCTACGGTGAAGAAATATGCTAGACGTGCCTAATCAGGCGAGATCTCTGAATTTGATCGTGCCACTTTGAAATCGGACGGTGTCTTTCGTAGTAGTCCTCGAGGTCGGTTTACTTTTGGTCATGCCACGCCTGCTCTTATTCTCTTCCTCGGACACATCTGGCACGGTGCTAGAACCTTGTTCAGAGACGTGTTCGCCGGTATCGATCCCGACTTAGATTCTCAAGTCGAATTTGGAGCATTCCAGAAGTTGGGGGATCCAAGTACCAAGAGACGAATCGTTTGAGAGATCTTCTCTTTGTCCATCCCAATTCCCAGATTCGGGTATTTAATCAATGAAATTATTTGTAGCAACCACTCCCTATCGCAGATACACCCAGGTAATTTAACCACTTGGTCCGGTTGAGTGGTTCGGGCCTGGGGGGAAGGAAGTTAGTGGGTGCCGTTGGAGAAACACGAAGAAAATACTAAGGAATTTACAAATTAGTGCGAAAGTCATCCCCGAAATCCCATTCCACGACCGAATCCACGGAAGCATTGGTTTATACATTTCTACCGGTAGCCACTCTAGGTATAATATTTTTTGCCATATTCTTCCGAGAGCCACCCAGGATCCTTAGTAAGGGGAAGAAATGATACTTAACTTCCTGGAGAAACAGCTATCTCTCCCGCGCGAGTATCCCTCTTCCACGAGCGGAAGCGCCAGAAGCACCAAAAGCACAGGGAGGGGGGGAGAATAAGAGACCTTCCTTCGTTACTATAGGAAGGTCCCCCAGTCTAATCAGTCCTCATGTTCTTCGAAGGGATCTCTAAGCTCCGCGGAGGGTTGACCAGAAGCGGTATACAAAGCATAGCCGGTAAAACTGACGGGTGGGCGAGATATAGAGATAGCGACCAGAGTTGCAGTTTCCGTTGCTAGGTAATCCAAAACAGTGATGGTTCGTTTTCAGTATAATAGCATATAAAGTTATCAACTCTCAATCAATCGAATAAGTTATACGGCTACGAAGATTATCGATGACACCCCAAAAGGCAAACCTAAGATTAGTGGTTTGGGAATCTCTTTAAAACCACTCAATTCGGAATATGGTAAAGTTGCTCCTGGTTGGGGGACTACTCTCCCGATGGGATTCTTCATGGCTCTATTTGCAGTATTCCCAGTCACCATCCCGGAAATATATAACTCCTCCGTCTTACTGGATGGTATCCCGATAAGTTGGTAAAAAAAGACCGGATTGTTATTCCGAGCTCCCCCAGCCATCATAGCTGGGGAGCGGTAGGAAATCCCTCCCGCGGAGGGGTAGTTGAACCGCGTAACTCAAACTTCCAAGGATCTTGATAATACGGGTGTGTGACTCGTTACAGTCAATCTGGTTCAATAGATAGACGATCTATTTCCTATAGGGGAGGTATTATTATCTTGCTGGATAGCGGTCGGGTGATTAGCATCCAAAGCGCAAGGGTTAATATATTAATCAATAATGTCTGAACTATGATTAATTCGTATGAATCTACCACTCAGACTTCGCCACAGGATTGTCACCCAACGTCGAATAGAAGATCCAACCTCTTATTTATAAACCGAGGTAGCTATTAATCATATGTTTGATATAACACTTCCGTATTTGAGAATTGAGAATAACTACTCATACTTGATTGCGTCTCTGCTTCGAAACACTAACCGCTTCGTTCCACAAGATGTTAACGAGGAAGAATTGCCACCCATTCAATCTTCGTACCTAGTAATGAGGGGATTCGTCGGAGTGTAGTGGGGATCTAAGGTTCACAGATATCCAGATATTGACATTGAAACGATAGAAACTCTATCCATTTATTTATCTCGGTTATTCCCCCGGATAAACCTAACGATAAGACGAAGAGATTCCTCGAGACGCTGGAGTCCTTATTTCCTCCCATGGCCAAAAGCCGACACGAGATTAAAGCAAAATTCCGACGGAATCTTTCACTAGTCAACTCACCTTCTCCTTCCCACGGATCGGAATGTGTCCGATCAATATATTTCGCCACACGAAGTGATTAGTAGTAGAACGGAGGGTTACTCAGACGTTTTCGTTTAAGCCGTATGAGGTTGAATACTCACGTACAGTTTGTATGGGGGGGGGTCGTAGAAGCCCGCCTATCTTGATAAAGTATACGATTGGTTCGAAGAGTGTCTTGAGATTTAGGCGATTGCTGATGACATTACCAGTAAATATGTTCCTCCTCATGTGAACATTTTTCATCGCTTGGGGGGAATCACATCGACTCGTTTTTTGGTTCAGGTAGCTACTGGTTCCGCCACGACTTCTCACTATCGTCCGACCGTTACAGAAGCTTTTTCCTCAGTTCAATATATAATGACCGAAGTGAATTCTGGATGGCTAATTCGATCTGTTCATTGATGGTCAGCAAGTACGACGGTTTCAATGATGATTCCACACGTATTTCGTGTCTATCTCACAGGAGGGTTCAAAAAACCTCGTGAATTAACTTGGGTTACTGGTGTAATTCTAGCCGTACCAACTGTATCTTCTGGTGTAACCGGATATTCCTTGCCTCGGGACCAAATCGGTTACTGGGCAGTTAAGATTGTAACCGGCGTACCGGAAGCCATTCCTCTAATAGGATCTCCGTTGGTGGAGCTACTACGAGGAAGTGTTAGTGTAGGTCAATCTACATTGACTCGTTTCTATAGTTCACACACTTTCGTCTCACCGCCTCTCACAGCTGTTTCTATGCTAATGCACTTCCCGATGATCCGTAAACAAGGCATTTCGGGTCCCTTGTAATGAAAATCTATAATCCAGCGGATGGGTGGTATTGATTGATCTATCCGCGGGAGGACCCCAATCTACAAGATGAGGGGTTATTTTTTCCTTGCCACTAGTCTTTCTCACCAAGAGAAATAGAAGACTCCTTAGTGGACCGAATTCCTATCTCGAATTGTCGAGGGAAATGAATTGAAGTGTCTGGAGGCGGAAGATCGGATTATGGGAGTGTGTGACTTGTATCGAAACATAGGCTATGCAGATCTTATACCGAATGCTGCCACACTAAAGTATGTGTCTCCGCTCCAACTCTCCCCAACCTCATAATTGGGGTTTAAAACTTGGATATGAAAACACTTCCCTTCCTATGAGGTGTTTTGGGGAATGCTTCCTATGGTCGAACTCATCCTTAAGGCTCCGTCTAATCCCATGCATACCCGAGTCACAGGCAGTTTCACCCCTTCAAACATATGGTTTTCAAAATGCATCCACTTCCTCTGCATTTGGTACGATGCGGAGAAACAACCGTCGGAGTAAGAGAACGATCCGGGGGAAGAGGAAGCCGAAGTTGTAACAAGTTAAGATCCCGCACAGGTACTGTTTCTCAAGAGTCTCGTATCTGTGGGTAGATACGACGCGTGTGTGGGATACGAGATCATCCAAGAAGCTTCTTGAGGAGAAATTTCTTAAGCTCACTCGGATAATAAGCTATTCCGTAGAATAACTCTCCGTTTTTCAAGGGTTCTCGCTTCGGGAAGTATCAGAGATTATTATGAAGTTACGACTCCTCCGGTTCCCCACTGGAATTTGTAAACGGAAATATTCGAGGATTTGCTTGAGCCGGCTGATAAGAAATCTCCACGTCCGATTCTACCGGGGGAGTGAGAAGTCTATCCCAATAACAAAAAAACCTGACCCGAGTGATCCTGTTTTAAGAGCAAAACTAGCCAAGGGTATGGGACACAACTACTACGGAGAACCTGCTTGGCCCAACGATCTCTTATATATATTTCCCGTAGTAATCTTAGGAACCATTGCATGTACCGTAGGTTTGGCAGTTCTAGAACCATCGATGATCGGTGAACCAGCGAATCCCTTTGCAACTCCCCTAGAGATACTACCCGAGTGGTATTTCTTTCCCGTGTTTCAAATACTCCGTACAGTTCCTAATAAATCATTGGGTGTCCCTTTGATGGCGTCGGTACCGGCAGGTTCGTTGACCGTGCCTTTTCTCGAGAATGTGAATAAATTTCAGAATCCATTTCGACGTTCAGTAGCTACAACGGTTTCTCCGATTGGTACTGCAGTAGCTATTCGGTTAGGCATCGGAGCAGCTTTACCCATCGATGGATCTTCAACTTTGGGACTATTTTAGGATCGATCTGGCACCAAAAAAAAGCCGATCCTCCATGTGGTAAATAGTCGATCTGGGGTTGGATCGTTTCGATCCAAGACCCCCCCAGATCCAGTCAGATAACTAACTGTCCCCTCCTCCCGTGGCGTGATAAACAAACAAAGTTAACTCGTCTACCCCGATTCTTACCGATACCGATCCTCCACTGGTTTCGGTTTACCCCCTAAGGGTTAGAATGAGGAATGGGTTGGGAACTAGGTAAAATATATTTGAGTATTTACCCATCTTTTTTCCAATCAACATACGATTTGTTCTTGGGTAATTCTATATCGAAACGTTCCCATAAAGTTTTCAATACTTAATCTACAGATTTTCTTCCAAAGTTCTTGATTTTCTCTAAATCTTCCTGACTGTAATTCAGTGGGTCCCAGATCGTACGTATACCAACTCGTTTAAGACAGTTATAAGTCTTAACAGGCAATTCTAGTTGATCAATGAATGTATGTTTAAGCACAAACTCTCGCGTCGATTCATCCATATCGTTTGGAGGATAAGAAAAGTCCGTCGGATTGGAAGAATCCTCGCCACCTCCAGTAGAAGAAGTATTATTTTCCCCCATATGTGGAAAAGGAATGAATAAATTTGTTGAATTTCTAGACGCTTCGCAAGGTGCCTCATTCGGAGTCAAACCACCATTGGTCCATATCTCCATGAATGGTATTTCTTGTATCTCTCTACCATTTCCAAATAGGTGAATGCTATGATTTACATTTCAAACAGACATAGATACAGCATCAATGGGAAATTCCCCATCTTCACACAGCTTCGGATCTTGTACGCAATATCCACGACCCCTCCCGATCTTCGACTCTACATTCACGGACATTGATTGGGTAGTGGTAGCTATATGTTGCGACTCATCAATCGCTTTAACAGACGGCGGGAATGATATGTCACCAGCTGTCACCTTCTTAGGACCATGAATCGATGGAAATGCTTTTTAAACATCATTAGAATCGCTTTGAGGTACAATTTCTTTCAAATTAACTGAAATGTCGTGTATTGTTTCTCAAATGCCCGTTATTGTGGAATACTCATGCTTCATGCCTTCGGATTTCGCATGTGTTATACTCGTTCCCTCCACCTCTCCAGGTAAAGCTCTACACATAGCGATTCCCACAGTATTAACTTGGCCTCTCTTGGGGGGAGGTATAACAAGACAACCATAATGAAGACGCTTACTTTCCATCCTGGATTCAATGCATTTCCATTGAATCGCCTGAGTAGAGATTGGTATTTCATCTTGAATCGTAATTGGGTCCCTCTTTATTCAAAGCAGTTGATAGTCGGAAACTAGACACGCCTTTTCTTGGGGGGTCTACATCCATTATGCGGCATCGGGGTCACATCACGCACGAAACTGAGAATTATACCACTTCTACGAATAGCCCTCGAAGCCGTATCTCTTCCCGGTCCGGGTCCGCTTATCATTACTTCCGCCTGCTTCATACCCTGATCAATCGAAGTACGAATGGCACCTTCCGTCGCAGTCTGAGCAGCAAATGGTGTACCTTTCCTCGCACCCCTGAATCCGCATACACCAGCGGAACACCACGAAACGACTTGTCCTCAAACATCCGTAGCGGTAACAATGGTATTATTAAAACTTGCTTGAATGTGTGTAACTCCTTTTGGTATTCTACGTTTTCCCTTTCGTGAACGAATCCTTTTCGTGCTGCTTGGCATAACTTACTAATTATCTGCGACAAACGAACTACAACTAGGTAATATTTCTCCTCCTATCTAGTCCCGTATTCCATTTATTATCCTTGCTTCTGCTTGTGCTTCGGATTGGAACGGATTACCATGATTCGTCTTCGTCTACGAATCAGTCGACGTTTCTCACGTATCTTACGAACGGGAGCACGAATTTTCATATCTATAACCCCGAATCTGGTGAATCTTATGAAAGATTAGACAAGCCCTATTTCCCTCGTCCTTCGATCCCGAATGATTGTGTGAATGATTATAAATAAATGACTTTTCGGTAGCAGAAGTTGCTACTAAGTGCCATTCGCTTGTCTATTCCTGAGACGATAAGTGATGCAGCCTTTAGTAAGATCATAGGGACTCAATTGGACCCTCACTCTATCCCCTGGTAGTATTCTTATGTAGTTACGTCGGATTCTTCCCGATATATGAGTTAAGACTTGGCATCCATTATCCGAACATACTCAAGACATGGCATTAGGAAGCGATTCCGTGACTGTACCTTCCACGTCAATCAGATTTTGTTTCACCACCATTTGGAAGAGATACCCCCCCTGTATCACTAACGGATCCTGTCAAGAATGATACTAGTTTATTCCCCACTCCTAGTAATTTTAGGAAGAAGTGGTAGCAGATTTATACGGTAACTGCATTAACTACCAAATGTAACACAGGATTTCCCCCCCAATTTCCCTTCGTCGGGCCTCTCGATCCGTCATAAGTCCTTGAGATGTTGGTAGAATTACAATTCCCATGCCGCCTAATACTTTCGGAATTCCTCGATGGTCAAAATAGATTCTCAAGCCAGGTTTGCTGATACGTTTGAGAGTTGTGACACATGGTTTTCTCCCTCTGCCTTAATATTTCAAGGTCACATCCAGAAAATCCTTCATTTTTTCTCTATGTTCCGCAGTATCTTTCACAGAACCCTCCTCCAATAAGATTCGTGCAATACCTCTAGTAATACCAGTGGCAGGTAGTTGGACTGTCGCCTTTCTCCTTGCATTCGCATTTCACGGGGGAGTAATCATGGTAGAAATGGTATCGTTACTCGTGAAATATCAATCATCAGTTATTGAGTCTAGGATGAATCCTAATCTTTCTGCTATCACTACCTCACTACCGACCCCATCGGGGGTATATTGTTCGTGTCAATATCCTACACCGAATTCCCATCCCTCAATAAGAGTTTTTAGGTTATAGGTAGATTCCGTTGTTGACGCTGCTGCTACTATTGCTACCGAGTCGAAAGAGAATCGGGATGTAGCTGGCGGGAGAGATTCCGCCCCCCCCCACCCCATGTTACCAATCTCCCCCCCCCCCTTTCTACATTTTGCTTCTCCGAACTACCCGAAGATTCCGGATTCTTGAAGGAGTATATATTCCCCCGTGGAAATGGAAAAAAGTATGTCCCAGTCGAAGAGTGACTCCCCATTCCCACGTATTCCATTCCCTATTTTCTATAATACTTCAGGGGCCAGTGAGACTATTTTTGCAAAATCATATTCCCTTAATTCCCTAGCTACTGGACCGAAGACTCTAGTTCCTCTAGGATTTCCCTCTTGGTTGATAACGACTGCCGCGTTGTCACCAAACCCCGAAATAATTCCATTGTCACGTTTGATCTCTCTACGGGTACATACCCCACTACTCTAACTACTTCCGATCTCTTCAGAGACATGTTGGGTACCGCTTCTTTAATCACACCTGTAGTAGTACCACCAGTTCCTGCGTATCTACGATTACTGGTCCCTAGCACCCGAATACACATCGATTTCCTAGCCCCGCTGTTGTCTGCTACATTTAGGTAACTCTGAGGTTGAATCATTTCTTAATTGGTAGGGGGAAAAAATAGATCTATTCACTCATTTGCAGGTGAATAGCTACCCGTATGTATTTTCCATTCATCCCATCTTTCTTCGGGATAGGGGGAAACCCTCAATCTCCATGTTCCCTGTATCGGTTGGAAATGCCTTTCCCACACCATCAAATTGCTAAGTGAGGGGGAAATAAAAATAGAAATAAATCTCTATCTGATTCCACCCTCCCTTCCTACTCCCCCCAAAAATCATAATTCCGTAGCGGTCACCACTTGGGTACGTACAGGCATTTTATGCGCAGCTATTCGCATAGCAGTTCGAGCTATGTTTCCCGATACTCCACTTATTTCATGAGGTATTCGACCCGGTTTAACCACAGATACCCAATATTCCGGAGATCCCTTACCTGATCCCATACGTGTTTCCGCAGGTCTCATAGTGATTGGTTTATCGGGAAAGACGCGTATCCATAACTTACCACCCCGCCGGGCATAACGCGTTATTGCTCTCCTCCCCGCCTCTATCTGTCTAGACGTGACCCACGAAGGTTCGAGGGCCTGTGAGGCAAACTTTCCAAAAGAAACACGATTCCCACGAGTGGAAATTCCTTTCAGTCTTCCTCTATGTTGTTTACGAAATTTGGATCGTTTGGGGTCACAGTCGATAGCGGTGAAATCATTCCGTCTCTCATACAGAACCGGACGTGAAAGTTTTCCCTCACCCGGCTCCTCATGAATTCAGTACCGTTTCCCCCTGTTTTGGAGATCTTTCAATTCTGGGAAGAGACAAAGTAGGAAATTTTGCGTCAGTACCAAAATGATTTTTGTCTTTTTGCTCATTTACCTACCCCCCTCCGTATGATTCTCCCATTCATAGCAGTTAGGATATTAGTCGGTAATACAACCACGGGCGGAAATCGACTCGATCTCTCATCTTCATCAGAATTTGCTATTTCATATCTCAATTCGATGAGGAGTGGGTTTCCCCCGCCATCCCATCCGCCGAATCGCTGATAGTGAAACAATCGATCGACTCGGAAGGTTCCATCGTTTCCGTAGTTCCCCTCCATAAACGCTTGGGTTATCTCTCTGCAGCGGAGCCTCTCAGTTGCCAAATAAGTACTTATTGTGAGTCATCTCCATTAGTGTTCATTGACTCGAGGCTCCCCCCCCTCCCCCCCCCCGCATCGGAAAAGACTTAGTCGGTATTTCCAAGACCGCGTCTCCATCATGCTATACCACACTGCTTCCCGAGAGTCGAGTCGTTAACCATACGATCGCACGAGATTATTGATTACTTCTTGTTTCTGTTTCCCCCCAGATCACCCAAGAATCAATATAATTTTCCGCTTCACTGGAAAGATTTCCCTTCCCGAGGACAAAGACTTTGCGTTGATACGGCTACGAACCCCAGCTGACATTCCAGTTATTAGCAGTGGGGATCCACCTACCAATCCGTCTTATCTATAAACAGAGGAACTTCATTCGGTCGAGTCGCACACTAAGCGTAGCAGAAATTTATCGAGACGTTACTGTATGCTCCCCTCCCCCCTATGGAATTGGAATAGAATAAGCCTGCGGATCCTGGCACCACAAAGTAATCATGTATCCCAATATCTATTAAGTATTTTCAACTCCCCAAGAGAGTAGGAGAGGAGGGAACGGGAGGGGTGGGGGGTCGGAAAGTAGGAATAATTATCCCATATCCCGGAATACCCGAATCTTTATGCCTAAAACCCCATAGATGGTTTGAGCTGGGTGGTAGCAATAACCAATACGAGCCCTGATAGTTTGGAGGGGGACTCTACCTTCTCTGGCCCACTCAATGCGAGCCATTTCATTACCATTGAGACGCCCCGCTATTTGTATCCTAACGCCCCCACTATTAGTTTCTCTAATTAGTTCAATAGCTTTTTTCATAGTCCTACGGAAAGCTACTCTATTCTCTGATTGTGGAGCAATATGTTCCGCCGGAATTCTCGGTTCGCCATACGGCTGGAGGATATTATTCGGGATTATTTGAAGCTTCCGATTCCCAAAACCTAATGATTCTTCCATATTCGCTTTCAATTGGTCGATTCCCAGGCTACGTCCCTCAATCAATAGATCTGGAAATCCCGTATGAATTTCTATCTGAATTAGGTCCGTCTTCCGGTAGATCTCTATATGTGCAATTCCCCCATAATTTGAGGAATCCCTTATATGCTTCCGTACATACTCCCTAACGCAAGTACGTATTCTCTCATCTTCCTCGGGGAATCTCGGATAATCTTTTGGTTGCGCGAACCAGTGGGAGTAATGCCTCTGATTTATGCCAAGTCAAAAACCAAGTGGATGAATCTTTTGCCCCGTAGATGTTTTCCTGTATTTCAATACCAATATCTACCCGGTATATATATATATATACACATATATATGTATATATATATACATACAACCCCTCCCCCACTTCTACTTGTCAATATGTAGTTAGTATCGGCTCTACCTTTTGCTCTTCATTTTAGTAATCACGTGACAGGTAGGTTTTCTGATTGGGTAACCACGTCCCTGAGCCCTGGGTCGAAATCTCTTCAGACTGGTACCGTTATCCACTCAGGCTTCGCTGATGAACGAATTAGATTTAGTCAATCCATAATTGTTATTAGCATTTGCGGCTGCGGAAAGGATCAATTGCAATATGGGGTGACATGCTCTGCGAGGCATAAATTCGAGTAGTACAAGGGCTTGTTCATACGAACAATTCCGAATCTGATTAATGACTCGTCGTACTTTTGTAGACGACATATTAACACGTCTGGACGAAGCTTGCGCCTCCTTTACCTCTGATTCTTTCTCGGTTCCCATGAAATATGATTCCCCAATTATCGACGAGATTTTTTATCGCTTCTGGCATGTCCCCGGAAACTCCGGGTAGGTACAAATTCACCCAGTTTGTGACCCACCATACGGTCAGTTATATAAATGGGTAGATGCTCCCGCCCATCGTAAACAGCAATGGTATGACCGATCATGATAGGAACTATTGCGGAAGCACGAGACCAGGTTATTATTATCTTTTTCTCCTTCCGGATATTGAGAATTTCGATTCTTCTTACTGGATCATTAGCTACAAAAGGACCCTTCTTGAGTGGACGTGCCATAGTTAATTACCCTCCACCCAGTCTTTCTACCAATTAATTACTTTTACGGCGGCGAAGGATGAACGGATTGCTGTATCTACCGCTTTCCCGACTCCTCATTCCGAGTGCCGTACAACCCCATGGAGTTAATGGCTTCTTCCTACCGATGGGTGTTCTGCCTTCCCCCCCCCCATGCGGATGATCGACGGGATTCATAGCTGTACCCCTCACTTTTGGACGTTTACCTAACCACCGCGTAGATCCAGCCTTTCCCGAACCCTCATTATTGATGTCGACGTTTCCGACTCGTCCCGCAGTAGCTAAACAATTCTGAGATACTGAACGAACCTCGCCGGGGGGTAATCTTAATGTAGCCAATCAACCTTCCTTTGCAATCACTTTTGCCGTAGCACCAGCCGCTCTAACTAATCATCCACCTCTCCCGGGTATTACTTCTACGTTATGTATGACCGTACCTAGAGGTATCTTGGTTGAAGTAGACCCTTTACTCCCCAGTATTCGGGATAGAATCTCTTCCCAAACTGTACGAGCCCTTTTCAAAGCATACAGCTTTCCGGATACAGAAGGCGATATCCTCGCCGGATGTCGCCAACGAGAAATGAAAGTACCAGTTCTAGGGTAAACTCGCATATCCAGCTTTTTCTACACCCTCGGGTTCTCCACCGGCATCTGGCTTCTGTCTCGCAACTCATTCAGCAACAGAATCAATGAATTCAGTCATTCACGCCAACATCATTTGATGTTCTAGATAACTTAGGAGACATTTTCAATACCGGGATTGAGTCCCCCCGGGAGACTCATTCTCACTCCGCTTCGTGGCTTCGATTCTGCCTTTGACCGTCATACCGAACGCGGCGAGTGACCCGTTTCCTCTGCCTTTCGGCCACACCGAACAGAGGATGCCCCTTTGATTTCTTGTCCCTGTTCGAGACCATCCAGTTCTCTCCATATTATCCTACCTCTGCAGGTTAATAGCTATTTGATACTATTACACCTGACCACCCGCTATTGTCCCTCCTCGGTTTCCCTATCGAAGTCCACCTCGGAAGATCCAAGAATCTCGAGTCTAGTGTTGGGTTTATGGACTCAACCCTAAATCCAATCGGTTATTTCCGAATACGTGAATCACTTATTCGAGTCGCACTCAAAGGTAGGGCATTTCCACTTGAAATAGATGCTTCGGGGCTGGATACTACAGTGTCTCCGATTTCTACCCCTCAAGTATGTAAGATATGTTTCTTTTCACCATCCACATAATTCACGAGACATATGTATGCATTGCGGTTGGGGTCGTACTCGACACTTGCCACTCTTCCAACAACATCTTTTTTATTCCGTCGGAAATCAATTTCACGATATAGTCGTTTATGACCACCTCCTCTATGCCTAGCAGTAATAGTCCCTCCACTAGTACGTCCGCTCCTTGGTCCACTACCACGAGTCAGTCCTTTCCGGGATTTACATCTCGTCACTTCTTCAAAACTTGAAACGGATCTATTGCGTGTGCCAGGCGTATAGGCTTTATATAATCAGATAACCATATCTCCTCTTCCTCCTTGTCGTTAGTGAAATTTGCGGGGGTTACTTGCTCAGAAATAGCGGAATGGAATCATTTTTGTGAAGCGTAATAATCATTCTCTTACGATGCATCGACCCGGACGCTCTACCCCTACGCCTTCTATCTGGTAGTCGGTGACTATTCATGTGTCTTACTTTAACGTTGAAAAGTTGCTCAATCCAATTCTTGACTTCAGTCTTGTTCGATTCTGGATTCACATCGGAGGTATACTGGTTTCGTTGCAATGGAGGAATAGTTTTTTCAGTAAGTATCTGATTTATCAATTTATCCATAATTTTTCTCGTGTCCCTTTAGCTCTTCCAATTCAAACAAACTCTCTTACTATCCGAATTCATAATTGCTTCCACTTCTTGGTTCCCGTATAGTTTTCGGAACCCATTATACTCCACCTCCCTATTTCGGTTACTCACTTTGTCACCCGAATGAAACCCTCTCCCCCCATTTGTTTGCATCCAACAGGAGTCGAACCTGCGAATTCGCCAATTATGAGTTGGGTGCCTTGACCGTTCAGCCATGGATGCTAGTTAATCCCACTTGTGGTATAATACAGTATAATCTTTAAGGTCCCGTCACTCACGTTTGATGTAATTAGGTATCCACGTTGGTAACTACCATTTTAAAAAGGAATCACTGATAGGGGATTTCCCGAGAAGCTACCAATTATTACTCATATTGAATTACCGAGGAAGAAGTGGATTTGATACACACACGGGGAAGGTTCTGGGAGCTTAGAAATCTCTTACGAACTAGGAGCCGTGTGAAGTGAGAATTTCATGCACGGTTCTGAATGAGCGGGAAGATCGAGGATCTCCTCTCCGACTCTAACTCTCCTACACCAGTCGTTGCTTCTTTTTCTGCTACTTCCAAAGTAGCAGCTCTAGCTTTATCTACACGACTCCTCGGTATTACTTTCTCATACCTATCCAGTGAATGGCATCTCGCTTTGGGAATATTAGCTACCCTTAGCATGGTATTGGGGAATCTAATTGCTGTTACTCAGACAAGCATGAAACGTATGCTAGCATATTCCTCCATAAGCCAAATCGGATATATTCTGATTGGAATACTTGCTGCGGATCCTGATAATGGCTATGCGAGTATGATAAGTTATACTTCTATCTACATATTCATGAATCTAGGGACTTTCGCTCGCATCACTTTATCTGGTTCACGAACCGGAACTGATAACATTAGGGATTATGCGGGACCATACATGAAGGATCCTGTTCTAACATTCTCTCTAGTTATACGTTTACCATCCCCAGGGGGTATCCCTCCATTAGCAGGTTTTTCCGGTAAACCCTACCCCTTCTGGCATGGATGGAAAGCTGGCTCGTACCCATTAGTTCTGGTAGCTCCCATTACAAGTGTCATTTCTATATATCACTATCCGAAGATAATTAAATTAATGTTCACCGAAGGGGGTGACACATCAACAATTTACATACAGGATCCATTAGTTTCTCCATCTACTTCGATTTCGAAGAGTTCCATTGAAATAGCTATGATTGTTCGTGTACCAGCATCAACTCTACTGGGTATATCAATGGATCCCATCATCGAGATTACACGGAATACCTCATTCCAGACCTATTTTGAGTTGTCACATGAAATAATGGAATCTTTCTGAATGATTTGTATCCAAAGCCACTTCCGTCGCTCCAACTAGTCCATTTCCGTAATTGGTGATGAAACAGTGTCGGAGAAATGATCACGCGCCTCCCAATGATCATTCGTCTCTTCCGGAGGAGATATAAGTATTTCCTGATGGTATCCATAATATTGTTCAATCCTTTGCAGTACTACAAGGATTGAACCCTCCTAATGGTACATGCGACTAAGTGATTCCCATATGGGAGCGGTTGTGTAAATGATTCGGTTCACACCCCCAGTCTTCTGCTCCGTAGCAATTCAGGTCGCTTCCCGATGAATTCCATGCTCCAATTTCGTCTAATGGATAAGTCATTTCATCCGATACCTGTACGTTCAAGGCGGGGTTGCCTTCAGACTTCTAGAAGAAAGCAAAAGAGACCAATTCTTCTTTCCGCCGCAGATTCTTTCAATTTAATAGAAACGGGGGTTGCGCTCGACGGCATTCTGATGTACACTATCAATGGATCAAATTCAGAAATCCTTTCGAGGGGACTCAAAATCTTTGGACTTGAAATCTTTCTCGTCAAATCTCCCTCTACTGAGACCGAGGGATCTCAAAACGAGAGTGATAGATAACAAGGAAAATTAGGTCTTGCAATCGACGGCATTCTGAGTTACAATAGAAATGGGTCGAATTCATAGATCCTTTCGAGGGGACTCAAAATCTTTGGAATTGAGATCTTTCTCGTCAAATCTCCCTCACTGAGGGAGATCCGATCGAGATTGATAGATAACAAGGAAAATTAGGTCTTGCAATCGACAGTTTTCTTAGCTATAATTGATCTAGCTATGATTTCCTAGTGAACTGTAAATTCTTGGACAGGGGCAATTTTGCAGCGACAATCCTCTGGACTTTGATAGTACATCTATGATTCATAGTTAGTCCAGGGGACGTTAAATCCCTTAACTTGGAATCGACTCCTTATCGTCAGGACGATTTTGCAGCGATAACAAATTAAGGCCCATGGCGGTCCCCTGGAATTGAAATCAAATCCAAGAAATTAGGTCTTGCGCTCTACGGCATTCTGTGTTACAATAGAAATGGGTCGAATTCATAGATCCTTTCGAGGGGACTGAAAATCTTTGGAATTGAGATCTTTCTCGTCAAATCTCCCTCACTGAGGGAGATCCGATCGAGATTGATAGATAACAAGGAAAATTAGGTCTTGCAATCGACGGCATTCTGAGTTACAATAGAAATGGG